>NW_009217454.1:47989-52102 GCF_000690835.1 Fulmarus glacialis
AAGTAGTTTTTGGTTTGTGATTTAGAGCTTAGAGGTGCTGGAAGATTTTTCACACCATCTGAGTTTAGTTATCTAAAAAAGTCCCAAGTTGTGTCAGTGGAGAAGGGGAGGCTCCTGCCTTTGGTGCTGTGAGCTACCCTTGGGAGGATCTGTCCCTCTGTTGACTTGGTCTATTGACCTCCCCAATCTGTAATCAGAACCCACTGGAGCTCTGGCCCTAATTACCTGGCCTTAATATTATGGGCTTGATGTCTTGGTCAGACAGAGATGCTGTCACACGCAAAGGTCCTTGCCAGGCACGAAGAACGTGGTGGGAAGTAAAAGGAGGAGGATGTTGCGGTGATGCAGGAAAGTAGGAGCTGAGGTCCTTGCAACACGCATGTCCAGACCCTGAGTTTTAAGAAGGAAGATGTTGTGGGCCAGGCTTGGTTGCCATCACAGCACATGCAGAATGAGCACACTAAATTTTCAGCTGCGGGTGGCGTGAAAATAGGAGGAGGGGTGGCTTTCAGGTGGGACTGATGGACGGGGATGTCTCAGCACTGGTTTTTTCCCTGGTTGTGCTGCAGACTCCTTCTGTGACCTTGAGGATGTTTTCAAATCTTTCTTTTCCCCTTGTATCAGTGCAGTCTGCTTAAACTGTGCTTTCTAGGGCAGGGAGCATCTTTTACAACGTGTACTTAATCGAGGTTTGCCTTTCATCTGAAGTTTCTGGGCACTGCTTTTGATATCAATAACAATCATGATAGTGAGAGACCAAAGACAAAGGAATGATTCCCAGGAAAAACAGAGCAGTGGTACTCTCCTGGATTGGTAATTCAGGGGTAAGGAATATAGATGAGTTTTAATGAGGAATAGTATGAACTAGAGGGCTTCAGAGTGCAGTCCTAGTGTGGATTAATTGCCGTTACATGATGAAACAAGCTTTCCAGACCTCCCTGCGCTCTTTTTCTTGGGAGGGACGGGAGGAAGGGAAATGCAAACATTTCCTAGGAAGATCTGCATGAATTCATAGGGACGGTGCCTACAGCAGAGCTCAGCCTAGGCTAGGGTTGTGAGATGGGCCCTGAATCACAGGCAGGGGTAGAGGAGTTGGGGAGACCCCCACCTCCCCCAGTAAATCCATGCCGAGCCTAACTTGCAAATACCGTGTGAATTAGAGCTTTTTCAGGTTGGAATTGCTGGCTAAACTCCATGACTTACATTCAGCCCAATGCAGTCATTAGAGAGGGGCTTAAACTCATTATCTCCTTTTCATTAGCATTAACCATTAACTCTGGATAGCCGTGTTATTGATATAAATGTCTTTGAAACCTTCTGAGCTCTGGGCTTCAACGGATTTCATAGGCTGGTTGGGGAAAGTGTTTCTTTTCATCAGTTCTGAATTTGTCACTATTTCAGTGAAATCAAAGGGGACTTCTTGTGTTGCAAGGTAGGGAGGCTAGAAATACCAGATGTACTTTGTCTCTCTCATTCATTAATTCATCTACATTTATCATAAGGCTTCCTATTTGTCTCCTTTTTAAGACAAATAATCTCAGCCCTTCCAATCCCTTGTCATACGGAGACAAGAATGATTTAAGGACCTGGAAAGGTTCCATATGACAAGGGATACAGACTGGTATATTTAGTCTGGTCATCTCATTTCCTGAAGGATAGAACAGAAGATGGAGATGACTGGGCTGAGTAGGCCAGTTTCTCCGCAGATGTCCCACTGGCTAACACAGGGACAAGTGCATGGATACATGTCTGTCCACCCAATTTTTTCTGCTGCTAACACATTTCTGGATTGCGTTAAATTTGACTTGAGCATGGAATAAAATAAAATTGATAGGAGCTGTCTGTATGGCATCTTGGGTCCCAAACCCAGAAGTGGACGCTGAGCATGTTTGGGTCATTTACTCCATAGGCATGATTTATAACTTTACTGAGGTTATACCTGTGGCATTTGTTTAAGATCTGATCTAGATCTCCTGTAATTGCAAGGTGTCTTCTAGGGGATTTGGAAGAGCTAGACTGCCTTATTCCTTTTCTCCTATTCTGAAGGTTATGCATCCCCATTTTCCCCCAGAATATGATAGTCTTTCTTGGGATACTCAGGAGGATCAGAGGAGGAGTCACTGTCTTCACTCTGGGTAGCAGCAGCTCTCTTTTAGGGTACTAATCCTACTGTAAATCCCAGTGGATATGTCTAATAGTAATTCCTGGCACTTGAATGGCAGTTTACACACACCTGTAAAGCAATAGGGTAAACACCGAGCTAATCCTCCCGGTATCCTGGGAGCAGCAAGGTGAAGAACTAGTTAGTATTTGTGCAATACCTGGAGTGCCAAGGAATGGTGGTGGGGCTGCTATCGCTTCCCAGAGCTCGGCAAGGACCCTGGGACCAGCCTGGCAGTCTGGATGCTCGGAGGGGTGTCCGGCGAGGAGGCATGGCTTGCCCGAGGGATGTCTCTTGCAGCACCCTCGCCATACACCTTGTTTACGAGCTTGCTGTGAGCACAGACGGAACGAACTGTTTGAGAAATCTCTCCCCGCAGCCAAGCCTAATTTGTCCTGTCAATCCGGTGCTCGCCTTCCTGTGCTCGTATTTAGTGCCATTGATTTATTGGATTGCAGGAATATTAAGAACCTCAAACTATTAGTCCTGATTACAACTTCTTGGCGGCTTCATCACTCCATGTGTCTTGCTGTGCTCCGAGGGAGACTAGCCCCTTCGCTGGCTCTCGGCAGCTATCGAGCATCAGTTCACTGCTCTCCTCTTCTCTGTCTTCTCCCCATCCCCTCTTGCTTTCCTGAACATGACTTTCTTGCAGCGATGGGTATTTTTTGGGGAAGAGAGGAAGTGCAGTGAAATGAAACAACTTTCTCAAGCTGAGATGAACTTGTCTGTAGCAGAGCCAGGGAAATGAGGTTGCTTGTGTCCTTGCCCTGATGCTCCCGATGCATTGGAGCTCCCCTTATTTCTCCTCTGCTGCTTCCCATCCCTTCGCTCCCTTTGGCCATCGCCAGCCCTCCTGCAGTTAGCGCTGCCTCTTCTTTCCTACCTTCAGTGCGCTCTTTGAAAATCCCGATGTCTTTTGTCTTAGAGTGGCCTGCACAATGTTTCCCTTTTCATCCTTTTTCTGGCTCCTGAATGCTTCAAAAAAGAAATGAGGACAGATATTTACTCGGTGGGAATGTGTTTAGCTCCTCTGGAGAGATGGAGATGCCACCTGCAAAGAGGTGCTGCAGTAGCCCTGGTTTTGAAGCCGGCCTGGATCAGGAGAAAAATAGCCTCTGCCAGCGAGGCAGGGGGAGAGCAGGGAATTTGGGGCGAGAAAAGTGCTGAAAGGAACAGTCTGTGCGTCACGCTGTGCTGGGGAGGGCTGCGTGCGGGGGGGAGGCGGGTGGGCCGGGCCCCCCGGTCTCCAGCTGGGGTGCGAGCACGGGGAGGCTGCTCGGAGCGGCTACGTGCGAGCTTTCCCTCTCGCCGCGAGGATTTTGTGGGTGTGTGAGGATTTTGTGGGTGTGTGAGGATTTTGTGGGTGTGCGAGGATTTTGTGGGTGTGCGACGGGGCTGCAGCCCCCACCCTGTGCTCCGGTGGGGCTGTGCGGGGATGCAGCGGAGCTCGGGGTGGTGATGGGAGACGGTCTGGTCACCGGTGCTGATGCAGGGGCTGTGTTTGCAGGGACAAACTTGTCCTCTGCATTTATCCGAGAGGCTGTTTGTGCCCAGGCTGGTATAAAGGAGTCATGAGCTGGGGAGCCAGGAGCTGATAGTGCCGGTGGGTGCTTTTGTCACCATCCGTCTTCATTGGCTTTGCAACCATCCTGTCCCTTTGCTCGGCTTTCCCCTCCAGCGGGGAGCTGTGATTTTAAGAAAGAGCCTCCTGAGCCTCCAGGCTGGGGGGGCTGGTGGTGACCCTGCAAGCCACGGGGCGTTCACCAGTGCTTATTGCTCAGTGATATTGGGTGGTGGGGTCTAGCAGAGCCCGCTCATCACCACCCAGCAGCAAGTGGCAAGACTTTGTGGGCAGGGGGGAAAATAGCCTAAAGAGGAACTCGTTAGTGGGGGCTGAAAGAGAGGGAAAAGGATTTTAGCTGATTCTGAAAGCGCCACATTATTACGCT
>NW_009217454.1:52192-53441 GCF_000690835.1 Fulmarus glacialis
ATGGCTGGGATCCAGCTCCCTGCTTGGGCTTGCCAGCTGTGTGATGCGTTGGAGGTGATGCCATGTCCCATGCTGGCTGTCACGGGTCAGGGGAGAGAGGCAGCTGGCTTCCACCCCCCTGTCTCTCCTCCTCCACATCAGGGAGAGGGATGCATCCCAACCGCTGGGAAATGGGTGGGTTCCTTCATCGGCACAGGCGGCCGGAGAAGCGGGGGCTGGAACCCACGGGCTATCCCCATTCCCAAGCTTCCTTTCCTGCCCTCCAGAGGCTTCGCGGTGAGATGAGAGCTTCATCTCCAGCCCTGTTCATCCTTCAGCACTCGTGGCCTTAGAAATATTTCGGAGAAAAGGTTTCCAGTCTGCTGGCTCGAGGCTCACTAACTTGTCTGGGCGAGCCGCTGGTGAGTAATGGCTGGGGTGTGGCCCACCAAGCCCCATGAAAGGGTTTCAATCATGCTTTCTCAGCCCCGTGGCCACACAATACTTTAGCCTAATTACAGCAGCGCTGCTTAATACACTGCAGCCACCAGCAGAAGGGGACTTCTAAGCTTTACCCATGTCTCCCAGCTTCTACTGCCCACCGGAGAGGTCTGATGTGCTGAGGAGCACCAGGTCCTCCTTGGTGCAGATGTCACCAGAGAGTGGTCCTGTTGCCCCATCCACCCCTTCCAGGGTAGGACAGCAGCATCACCTGTAGCTGGAGTTTTGGGTCCTGGCTCTTGTGTCCAGCAAAGGGGGAGGAGAGCAAGGGGCACAATGGGTAAATTTGTAGAGAACAACTCTTTGGTCCACTTCCAGCCCTCGTGCTGTCCTTTCCCTTGGCCATCCTTTCTCCCCGGTCCCGCAGCTCAGCGCCGGTGCCTGGGAGCGCAGCAAACACGTTACTCATGGAGCAGCCGGCCTGCTTAAGGAGCTAAATTTATTTCATTTTCTAAACTGCAGCTGGGAAAAAATAAGGAGCCATTAGGCTGTCAGTTGTCAGAGGTTTACAGGAGCATCAACACATCATGTTTTTCTTTACTGAGACATTAAATGTGTCAAGACCCGTGATGGACTGTCTGGTTCAGATTCAGAGGGCAGATGGGATGGCGAGCGAGGGCAGGAAGGCTTTCTCCGCTCTCCCAGCGCTGCCAGGCTCTATGGTCGTACAAGCCTCGGGAGCGCTACGCTTTCCAAAATGTCAGGGCAAAGTCCTTCAGCGCCGCGGCTGGGAGCGGCTGGCACATGGGCATGGGCACCCTAATGGGAC
>NW_009217454.1:53481-66842 GCF_000690835.1 Fulmarus glacialis
TCCCCTGGGCATCACTGAATGAGGCGGGACTGCCTGTCTCCGGTGCAGTGCTCGGGTGGAGAATTTGGAGGCTGCCCCGGCCAGCAGACGGGAACGTTTCTCCCCATTTTCTCCCCATCAGGAGGTTAATGACTGCCTGACCATGGCAGCATGCTGGGGCAGAGAACTGACAGGGAGAGCAATGTGGAAACTGTGACTTAGGCTAAGGAGAATTCAATGTGAATGTCGGTTTTATTATTTTCCAATGCATAACCAGACTTGGGATTTTTTTTTTTTTTAATGAGTTTGTAGGATGCCCAAAAACCTCCCAAAGCCTTCAGCATCGCAGGGTTCTCCTGAATGCAGTGTTTGGTCTGCACGTACATGAGATGTATGGCAAATATTTTATTTCAGATGCTGGCATATTTGCACTGGCACTGACTGAATTACATGTGAGTGATGAAAGGCCCTGTATAAATATGGTGTTTCCATTGGTATTGATTGCATTATGATTGCAATTACATTTGCAATGGAGCTGACTGTATTATATGTGTCATTATATTGGCAGTCATCATTAGTGCTTGCCTGTGGCCACTTTCTTTTTCCTCGGGTCGCGTCTGGAGCAGGAATCGAATTGTCGAGGCAGAGCGGCAGAGGCAAGGCTGGCTCTGGGATGCTGCGTTTGCCCGGCAGCGCTGACCTGCCCGGGGCAGTGGGAGCAGCAGGGAAGCGCAGGTAGGCATGCGACACCCGCATTTGGGCACCTAAAAAGCCGTCCTGACCCGGTCCGGCAGCACCCACCAGAAATGCTGAGGGGGTTGGCTGTTGGTGCACGCATGGTTTCTGGACCCGAGCAGGTCTGGCTACTTGTGTAGGGGACCGGCTGATGCTCTCCTGGCTGTTACTTCTTGGTACCTTCAGCTGCCCGTCCCCTCGCACGGGGGGTGGCCGAGCAGCTCTGCTCTCCTGGCAGCTCCCGCTGCTGCCGCAGGCCCTCCCAGGTCACGCGCATTGCAGGAAAGACCTCTAAAGTTTCAAAATGCCATTTAAAAGTTCCTTCTTGCTCTCCGTGCTGACCTCCTCATTACAGAAGCTAATTTCCTTGGATCATCTGTGTAGTAAAATGTCTTTTCTTTTTTTGATTCAACCTGTCTTTTTCTTGTTTTGTGAGAAGAGGGCTCAGAGGCAGTTTTGATATTTTCCCAGCCAATATCCCTTCCTGCTAAGAACAAGATGTAATCTCTGTGTGTGTGTGTGTTCACAGGCTTGCACAGAGCAAGCGTAAGTCCCTGGAATAGGAAGAAAGGGATGTGCATTCCCCCAATGCAGGCAGGGAGGTACGGCGTTGCCTTTTACTGTCCTCTGAAGCTCGTGAGAAGGATGCCCTTTGCTACCCTGCCCTGGAAATGTCATCCTGGGTGAGGAGGGAGTTTTGTGCCTGCTCCTTGCCTGAGGCTGAGGCAGGCTCCGTGGCAAATTGATTAAAAGCAGACGCTTTGAGCTCAGGAAGGGTTTTCCCTGCCTGGGCGGGTGTTAATGGGAAAGGTTACAGGTATGATGGGGAGTGAGGACTGGAACGAGAAGGGGCAGATGGGTAAGCCAGGGGATAGGGGTGACGGGAGATAGGGAGATGAGGAAGGATGTCTGCAGAGGCTTTCTTCATCTGCTCGCTGAATTAGAGAGGAGATGGGGAGCTGGTGTGGTGACCCCGACTTGGCCACCCCTGGCCCTTTGAAGGGTGGTGGGGATTTGCTCTGGGCTCTGCCTCTGGCTCTCAGCTGCTGCCCCAGGGATTTTGCCTTCCACTTGAAGAAAGCAAAAAAAAATTAAAAAAAACCCATGAAGGGGTGAAAATGGTGAGGGGGAGGCAGGGACGAGGAAGGGACACAAAATACATTCCCTCTCTGACAATCCACATGAGTTTGAAGTCAAAACATTCTGTGCACGTCTGCTTTTTTCTTCCCTCGCCACCTGGTAGTTATTATCAGATGACAATTTATTCCAGGCGTCCTCTTGGGAAAAGATTTCATAAGCATCAAGATTTTAAATCCAGAAAGGGCCATGATGAGCACGGTGGCTGCACGAGCCGGAGCCTTTGGCTCCCAGTTCCCGTCCCAGGCTGTCCCATCCCGTACCTTGCTGCTGGCTTTGCTTCCCCCCCGCCGCAAAACCTCAGGCTTTGGCTCTGAAGTTTGAAGTCCGCTGGCTCTTGGACCAGCTCTCCAGCAAGGACCTCTAGCCACTGCTGGGAGAGGGAAGGACTCTTGCAGCTTGGCTGGGAGAAGGCGGTAGGGGCTGTGCACGGGCTCTGGGGATGCGCTTAACAAGGGATTTCGTCTTTTGTAACCTCTGGAGGTTTGCAGTGCAGCTACAAACGGTTGCCGCCAAGGAGCAGGTAGATCGCAGGAGCTCCTGTGGCGCGCTGGACGGAGATGCTTCCCGCAGCAACGCTATGCGGTCACCTCTGATTCAGGAGTTTATCGTCAGGACAAATTGCTGGTCCATGCAGGGCCTTTTGTCTTAGCTTTTGCCTTTGCCACAGAGGCTTATTAGTCAAATTGCTAACTACTAGAATATTACTTTGCTGCTAATGACTTAGTAATAGGTTGCACTGGGATAATGCAACTCCCCAAACCCCTATACCTTATCAACGCGGCCACCTTTTCCCTGTGTATTATGGCTTTCCCTGCAGCGGGAAGGCTTAGCCTGCTGTCATTAGAGTATTACCGTGCAACCTTCCCCCAGCTCCTCTTGCAGTCACCCTGCGGCCACCCTGCTCCCCGTGCTTCTTGCAGGTGCCTTGCTGACGTTGCACGCAGGCATGACACACGGGGCTGTGCATACCTCGGCGCCTGCAACTTCGCCTCGCCGACGGTGAAAATAGACTTGTCATGTTTGGTTTGGTTTGGTTTCCAGCAGATGTATTCACAAATAACTTCATTTGATGGCGATGATGGGGAAAGAAAAGAAAATCATCCCGATCATTTCCTGAATGTTATCCAATGATCTACAGCGCTAGTCAGAAATTTTTAAAAAAGGACAAAAAAAAAAAAAAAAAAAATTGTGAATAGTTTGACAAGAATGTCGGTGTTTCTTGAACAAATTACTTGCAGCACGTAATTCAATTGGCTTGAGTTTCTGGTGCGCTTCAGTGCCGGTCCCCGAGCAGTGAGGCAGGGCTGTGCTGCCTGCGTTCCCCACACGCGAGGGACACGGCACGCATTAAAATGCAGCAAAAATCACAGAGCCTTTAATACCGCTCCTAGGGCTTGAGTGACGATGTTTCGAGGAGGGAGGGAGGGATGCAATCGGGTCGGTTCGGCCTCAGCTGCCCAAGGGTTGTCCCTTCTGCTCGGCGTCTGCTGCGTGAGCTGGAAACCCTGGGGTTTACAGGGATCTGCAAAACCAATTGGGTGTTGGTCCGGATTTGCTTCTCGCCTGCTCCCAGTGTGAACTGAAAGCTCACAAGTGCACTGAAAGCAGCAGGAGGAGCGAGGGCAGTCGGGATAAGTCTCAGCAAGCATCCCACAGCTCCGGTGCCTGAGATGCGCTGGAGCTCCTTTTCCCTGCGCTGCAGCCGCATTAGAAACCCGCTCAGGTCCCGCCGGCCGCAGGCAGCCCTCTGTGCGCACAGCTCCGGGCTCCTGCAAGCAGGAGCCGGGCCTGCCCGCAGGGTCACGTAGAAGTGATGCTGGTGGTGGTTTGTATCTCCTATAGAAAGCAAATGTGTGGGTAACTTCAGCCGAAGGGCTGCTGTTCAGGGTCTCCGTTCAAACTGGATTTTAATTTGCTTTTATATAAAAGGTGGATTTGTTTTACGGGCAGGCGGTGGGTGAGGGAGCGGTGCCCGTGCCGTGGAGGGGCTGTGTGGCTGCGATGCCAGATTAGGCAGCATGGAGCAAAGAGGGGGTAAATACAAATACAAAAATAATGCTGTAGGAAGATTTAATGCCAATTCTCTTCCTGTCCTGGCTGTGTGTTTTGTGAGCAACTCCTGCGACGCAGGGTTTGCTCACCAGGGCCGGGGCTGTGAGATGGGGCAAGTACCTGGCTTGTCCCGAGGAGCCCGATGGCCCGTCCGAGGGCTCGTCGCCGGGTGGCTGGAGGCAGACTGCGAGGCTTTGCCTCTTGTTTGGAGAGCTTTGACTTCTCTAAGTTCAAAATGAAATGGCAAATTGAATTTGTTCATGGGCATGGAGGCTTTCTAGGGTTTCCTCTTTAATTCAGGAGACTTGCTTTAAGGGACTTTCTATTTTTGAGAAAGGATGGGATCGGTGCTTTCATCTTTCTGGCTTCCTTTACTAGTTATCCCCCCATGCTCCTGGCTCCTGCAGAGTCCATCTGAGAGCAAAAACGTCCCTTTCTGCGGTTCCCATCCTGGTGCCCCCCCGTCCCTTGTCCCCGTGCCCTGGTCTTTCGGCAAGGCTCTGCTCCCTGCGCAGCACTTCGCAAAGCTCTTGGGAGGGCTGCAGCAAAGCCCACCCGTGCTTTTGGGGCTGGCCGAGGATGCAGGACCTTGGTCCTTTCTCCTTCCTCCCCATCCTCTTTGTCCTGCTCGTCCCAAGAGCTGCCTGGGTGAAGCCTCCAAGCACGGCTCGCCGGCAGCTGGCTTTCGCCGCGCGCTGTCGGTGCCATCCCAGCAACAGGCTAATGGGAGCCATATGGAGCGAGCGGCGGGGCTGGCTGTGTCTCCCACCCCCTGCGCTTGCAGGGAGCCCCGGGGGGTTTCCAAGCAGTGACAGGAACAGTCACGGGCAGAGGGATCTGTTATTTGCTCTTCCGTGGTTCAGCGGTCTCCGTTTCCATCTGGCGCTTCCCGGGGAGTCCCCGTGGGCTGCAGAGGGTGCCGTGGGCAGGGGGGAGACGGGGGCTTTCGTGGGACGTGGGGCATCTTTGCACAGGATGAGGGTGTGCATCAGACCTGGCTCTTCCCAAATATCCCCTCCTCAGATAGCGGGAGAAAAAACACACTCTGAGTTTTTGCAGCAGTTTTTGGTGGTGGGTTATTTCTGCCTTTTTTCCCCTCCCTTTTTCATTTGTATTGCTGCTGAAAAATGAAGGAGGGTGCAGCTGAAGAAGCAGAGGCAGAGACCTCTTCAGCATGTGAACACGGTTTGGGTTTGTTGGTATTTTCATCTCGCACTTAACCCAATGAAGCACCGCGGTTTGCTAAGCTGAAAGGGCTGCGAAAACAGCGCTTGTAACAAAACTGGAAATTAGGCGAATTTTGCTGTGGTTTAGGTTTTGTTATGAGTCGAATGTCAGCCTGAGTTTGTCGTCCTTCTGGGAGCGTCGGGAAACGGCAGACGGAAAGGTGCAACACTAAAATTCATTGCTGCTGAGCTTGTTGCTGGCGCGCGTACAAACCTTGCACTTAGAGCAAATCTCTGGGGTTGTAAACCCCCGTGGAAAGGAGGTGATAAACCCTCCTGAGACTCCCCGGCAGAGCTGCACCTCCGCATCTGCTTGTGGGGCTAATGGGACTTTCTGACGCACGTCGAGAGCTTGACTGGGAAGGTGCTGTTGAAGGACAAAGTCTGATGATGTTTGGATCTTAATGTTTTACAGCTCCCCTGCCTTCGAACAATGCCTAAAAATACAAGTGTATGCAAATTATAAACTAATTTAGATGATGGAGCATGGGAATATTGCTCATACTCCCCAAGCATGGCATTTCCAATCATATCTTCGTTTCATTTTTAAGCAAAGAAATCATAATCTTGACATGTTTATCATTCAGTGCCTGCACCAATTATCTCTTTGGGTTCATTCTATAGTTCATAGAACTGATAGATTATGATCATGTTGTTAGGAGAATTGTGCAGTCATTATTCCTCCAGCTGGAGGAGAAGTTGAAAAACAATTATAAAGAATGATTCTCTATTGGATTGCTTTCTGAGTTGGTGAAATAGGCAAGTTCCTATTACCGGGGGCCATGAGCTGCAAGGCTACTGCCACTCTTGGTTTTGATCTCTTGTGATCCAAACCAGATGACTTGTAAAGCTGATTTGCTCCAGCAAGCTCCGGTTGGAGTTACTATTTATTTATGGGTTGATATCAGAGAGACGAATGGTATTGGCCGCACGAGAGCTGAAACCCTGAATCCAGTTTAATTACAGCGCAGGGGTGGTGGTGATGCACCAGTGCATACCCTTTTGGGGAGGGGGCGGTTAGAAATTGAGACCCAAGGCTTGCATCCAAATAACACAACGCTGGCATCTGCAAGTAATTTTGACTCGAAAGCAGATGAAGCGTGGTTCCCTCAAATTAAGTTTTGTTTTCTTTCAAGATCCTTAATGAGCCTCAGGGGATTGTGACACCCCCACCCCACCGCCCCCCCCCAAGAAAATATTTGCGGGAGCTGCTGCAAAAGGAGTCCTCTGGGACTTTGGGGGTTGAAGGCAGCGTGCTCCTGGGGGAGAGCTTTTCTTTGATCCCCAGAAGGAGCTCTCTAATCCCATCCATTAACACACTTGGGCAGCTTGATGGTGATTTGGCAGCCTTCCTTCTGTGATTGATTGTCCCCAGAGGAATATATTGCCTTTCCGCTCCTCCCTTGCACCAGTTCTCCATGCACACTATTGAATTTTCAAGTTACTTGACCAGAAGGGAACAGAACCAGAAAATCAAATTACTTGTCAAGGCATGGTTCCCATGCAAGGATTTTGCCTCCTCATCTCTCCAGGGCTTTCCTTTCCTTCCTCATCTCCCAGCTGGTGTTCAGGACATGAGCAAAGGGCCATATCCAGTGCATCGGTGGTATACATACTTATCCAATTTGGGATTAGATGAAACCCCCTGTCCCCCAGGCCTCGTTGTTTTGCCTTCTCCAAGTGGTCAATGTCGAATGCTTGAGCAGATCTATTTATTTAATAATGTACCCTGTCAATATTTACGTAGCCTGTAGCTGGCTGGGTATTCCAGATGAACGTGGGTAATGACTGACGTGCAGAGTTAACTCTCCAGATGTAAAGTGCTGTGTGCCTGGGGAAGGAGGGAGCCGCACTTGAGGGGCTCTAGTGATGTTGCAGTGCCCTGGAGCGGCAACTTTCCTCTCTGCGCCGGTCACCGCTTCTCTCCTCTTGCTTTGAACTTCTCCTTTTCCCTCTCCACCCTCACTCCAGAGGGCTGGCTCAAATTTTCCTCTGGGGAAGGGAGAGGACCATGGCCAGAAGATAATGTGCTTGCTGTGAGACCCCCAGTTCCCTCGGGGACCAGAGCTTGCTTCTGCTGTTAGTATGGGATCTGCTTGGATTACGTGCCCCATAGCAGAGAGCTCTCAATTAGGTTAGGGATGCACCTTCTTAAACTAAGCTCATGCTTTAATCAAGAGCCTGCTTTTATATGAGTGCACCAACTGTGGCTCAAATTTTCCAGCTCTCTTTTGCAAAGCATGGATCTTTCCCTGGCATTGCATGGAATTAGGGTCCCTCCCAGTGCTGGTTGACCCTAGCAGCTTTTTCTGGTGTAAGCAGGAAAGCTGGGGATGAAGCGAGCTGAGTCCCAGGTCTTTTGGCTTCCCTGAGTGCAAAGAAAAATGGCAGGCTTGACAGCACGGTGTTTTGAGGCTGGCTGGCTGGTTTTGCATGCTTGAGTTGGGCGGTGGTGTCAAGAGTCCTTGAAACTTTAGAGGAAAGATGGAGAAGCAAGCATTACTATTTATTATTTTTGAACACCTACCACCCCAAGCTCCCAGAGTTAACAGGCTCCCTGTAGCTCTCTGCTTGCTAGTATTTGGTAGATGGATAAACATACTTTATTTCTTTATAAAGGGGAAAGGTTGTTTACAAGTTTTAAAACAGAATGGAAATGCTGTTTTCCATCAGAAGTGTTTTGTGAACAATAACAAAATAATGTTTAAAAAGCCCTTGAAGTGTCCTTTCCAAACGCGAAACTGAAGTGCTGGGAAGAATATTAAATGCACACAAACCCAAGGTATAAATGCTTATTAATGAACTAAGAAAAAAATAAAATGCAACTGGAAGCAGAAATCTATGCCTGGCACCAAAACCTTTGTGAAGATAGTGCCAGACCTCCATAGGAGATGGTCATACCTTTATTCAAAACCAAAAAAAAGCCACACAATCTAACCCCACTGCAAACTCCTCTGTTTGCTGCATGGGCACGGGCTGCGCAGGAGGGATGGGGGAACGGCACCGCAGCCTCCTGTGCTTGCCTTTGGGAAAAATAAGCCTTGGGACTTGCAGACCTAAGGTGATGTCTTATTAATGATGGTCAGGGAGAAACTCTTCCTGGGTAGGAAACACCCGAGGAGTTGGCTGTAGGGTTCTTGCATCTTCCTCTTTGGTCGTTGCAAGCAATGCGCCGTGGATGCGCTCAGGTGCTGCTAATTCTGCTTGCCATTGCTTTTCTTAAAGTCTATTTGACTACTTTTTTAATGTTAGACAGTAGCAAGGGTAATATTTCTGGTGAATTCTCCTTTTCCTTTTAATTATTGTAGCATGGGTAGAAAAAGAAGCTTTAAAAAACAGATTCTCTGACAGCGTGTGATGACTCAGAGCAAGACTTTCTTGTCTTGAAGAGCAGGTCCAAGGAGGACGCCGGCCGTATTTCCGTTCACTTCATGGCCAAACCCATTACAAAATAAAAATATTTCCAAGTGCCAGAGGAGGGAGCCAGCAAAACACAGGAAATCTGAAGGTTTCCTCTTTTTTAATGTCTCTTTTCCTAATGAAATCAGAATAAATTGAGCAGAGCGGCACTTTGCTGCAAACTTTGTTGGCACTTGTGAAAGAGTTGATAAAAGTGGCGTCGGTGTCCGACTGACGAGTTGGGAGTGCTCACTTTAAAAATCAGAAGTTTGCAACTTTTTTATCTCAGAGGACAGGGCTTCCCCCCCCTCTGCTCTGCCCATGTTAACTCAGTTAGTTTTTTGCAATAACCTCAGGGGTTTTTTTGCCTCCGGTCTTTCCCCTGCTCTTACAGCATGGAGTTATCCATGCGGATAACTCGGGCAGAGAGTTTCACCTTAATGACGCTTGTCAGGGCTTATTGGTGCAATGGGGAATGGGGAGACCATGGTGCTGCCTGGAAAAGCTGGGGGAGGCAGGGAAAAAGACATCTGTGAGATGCCGGAGGCGTCTCTCCACCCCGCGGCGTTGCTGTCGGAGGCAGGGATGCAGCAGGAGAGACGGAGAGAGGTGCGCTCTGCCACGGGCAATGCAGGTGTTGCGGTGAGGTGGTTGACCCAAAATGTCCAGGTTCAGCCTCAAAACTTGTCTCTGGTGTCTGGGATGGGTGGGAGCTGCCATTGCCGCTCATTTTTGGGCCTTGCCGTTTGATTTACTTGCGCTCCATCCCTCTGCAAATTCCCATTCCCCGTCAACTCGCCTTGCAAAATGCCTGTGCCGCATATGAAATGGAGGAGATAAAATTACAGTATCTCAAAATTGGCCGGGCTCGGTGCAATATATAACATAACAGATGGTACTACATGATGCCTCTGAAATATCTGTGCAATAGCATTTTAAGAAACGTATAACTGATCAGGCAGCATATGGAAAATACTTTCTGTGCTGCGCGAGGGTGCGGTGCCCCCTCTCTCGGCACCTGCTCTCCCTCCCCGAGTTAGGGGTGCGATGCGGCGATGAGCATCTCCCATCTTTAATGGAGGTGTCCTTGTCATGTTCCTGGGGCAGGGCTGCATGATTTCAGCATGTTTTTTTTTTTTTAAAAAAAAAAAAAGGAAACAAAGTGGTTTTCATCCAGGAGCAGAGTGAGCACGCGGTGGTTTGGTGGCTTCTTCACAAACTCCAGGAGGTCCCTTCCCCTGGGAGCATCCCAAGGATGGGGCTATTTGCATGGAGTTAGGGACCACCCAGTCTCCCCTCTGCTGCTCCTGGTTGAAAACGGGGTCTTGGTCACATTATTTCCCCCCTCCCAGAGCCTTCAGCAGACAGCATTGGGTTCATGGAGCAGACAGACCACCAGAATGATCCCAGAGGAGGTTCCTAGTTGAGAGGAAGGACCACGTCCCTCATCCCCTGGGCTACAGCACAAGTGGTAGGTCTCCAGCCAGACTTCTCAGCCCTTTGAGCCCTCCCCGGTTCCTCCAATTTCCGATGCACCTCGTGCGCTCATCTTGCCCATGCTGTCCTTGGTCTGCCTTTCGCCTTGTGCACATCTAAAGCCTCTCCTGCGTATTTGCTGTTCCCTGCTCTGCTTGCTGGCCTGCTGCCTGTCTTCCTGGCCTCCTACGTTGGTTGACCCCTCTGTCTAACAGAGAGGACAATATTTCCTCTCCGTGAGGCTCAGCTCATATTCTCTAAGGTGCTTTGGGGTCACGGGATGAAAGGCTCCTTGCTGTTTCTGCAATGAGTGAAAGTTGAGCTAAGAATAGATCTATAAACAAGACAGCAGGGAAGGTTTCCTAGCAGAGCCTGACGGGACCCTGGGAGTATGTCATTGCCGGAGTCATTCGCAAAGGAGACGTGGACCCTGCTGAGCCCTCGGTCTGCAGGGTGCCTGGCTTTGCAATGGGGGGGTTGGCTCCGGGCAGATCCCCTCCCAATTTGCAGGTCAGTTGTGGTCCCAAGGAGAAGTGTTGGGGTTGGACACCTCACAGCCTAGCGAGGAGAGGGAGCTCTGCGTCTCATGATGGCTGCAGGAGCCTTGCCATGGTGGGTGATGCTGCGGGAAGCAGCTGGTGGGCCCTTGTTGGGATCGGGAGTGATGAAACCAAGTCCTCCTCCCAAAACTCGCTGGGTGCCTTGGTAGAGGAGCGAGGGCTGGGGCGAGCTGCACGGCTGGGTTTTTCGCTGGCACGTGAGATGCTCTGGCAGGAGGCACTACGCTTGGTTGCTACCCACGCTCGTGCAGAGAGGTATTTAGAGCTGTCAGTCTAGCGTGCTGTCTGTCTGTCCACCCACCTAGATATCTATAAAAATCAAGGGTATATTAAATGTCTGTGAGAGCCCTGGACACGCTGAGCCCTGCTGCAGAGACGAGGGCTCCTGATGCAGTTCGTTGTCCTGTATCCCCACGTCCAGAGAGCTGGGATCAGAGTCTGAAATGTGCAGCTTGGTCTCCATTTCTGGAGTAATCTACATAAAAGGCAAAAGTGGGAATCTTGCAGAAAGCAGACTTCCCTCCTTTGTCTTTCCCGACTTTGTCCTCTGTGTTATCTCGACAGCTTTCTGCTTGCTGCCTTGTTTCTCTTTAATCTGGAGCCCTCTGTTCTTACCTGAGCTACAGAGGCTTGACGAGGAAAGCCACTGAACTCAGAGAAAAATGAAAGGGAGCAAAGCTTAAAAAAAAATGTTTTCTTTCTCTCTCATTCTTTAAAAAAAAAAAAAAAAGAGAGAGAAAACCCAACCCCCAGAAGCACACAGCCAGTAAGCAATGCCTGATTTAGCCCTGAACCATCTCCTCCTTATGGATCAGGATGCATCGTTTCTGCCCTGTTTTCTTTTCTTTCCCCTTGCTCTTTACCTGATGTTCAGTCATTTTGATCAAAGCTAGGGAAACAAAAGTCTCCTTTCTCGACCCATCGATGGGAGAAGGGAGTCCTGCCCTGGTGCTGGCGAGTGTTCAGAGCTGATGGGATGGGGGGGCCCGGCGTGGTGGAGTGCGCAGAGACCGGGGGGGTGGTACAGAAGGAGCTTGATGTCTGCGTGGAGATAATGTTTTGTACGCGACGACAACAGATAATTACTGTGATCAAAGATTTGTGTGATGGTATCTTGTATTTCATCGCTCTCTGGAGTGGGGCCCATCCTCCTGACGGCTGATGAAGGGAGCAAACTCCATCGCTGGCTTTTCCCACCATTCTCCTTCCCACCAGGATTTCTCCCAGGAGATGGGGCACTCTGGAGGCCGAGTGTTTTGGGGGGGCGGATGGGAGCATGCATGCATGGGGGCCAGGCTCTTCTCAGGGGTGCCCAGAGAGGGCAAGAGGCGACGGGCACAAATGGAAGTACAAGAAAACGTAAGAAATATTTTTTTTTATGGTAAGGGAGGTCAAGCATTGGAAAACGTTGCCCAGGGATGTTGTGGGGTTCCTGGCCTCACGGTGCTGCCGCGTTCGCCGCTGCCCGTAGCGCATCTTTGGAGGTACCTCATCCAGCACGCGGCTGGTAATGATTCTTGACGGGAATTAGTACCCTGTCCATCTGGCCCCGTTCTGCCATCTAACAAGAGGAGATAAGTGCACTTAACAACACACCAGCTCTTGTTCAGGCCCCTTCTTCCCAAGCCAGAATCAATAGCAGGTCTCTCCAGCTTTTAGAGACTTAGATCCCATCTTTTCATCTCTCTCTCGCTCATTTTTCCCAAGCAGCACACACTTGATTTTTATTTTTTTCACGCTGCGGAAACTTTCCCGTTCTACCTTTCATCTGAACCCGCCTGGTGTTCACCCAGCCAGGGCTGCAGCTTGCGCGCCAGATAAGAAACCCCGCCGTAACTGGGTTCCTCAATCCCCATCTCCATCTCGCTCCCGGTTATGAGCTCTCCCGCGGCCGCCTTTATCTTCAAAGTGCTTTACAAACACTAATTAATCCTCCCAGCACCCCACTGGGGTAGGTGAGGGAGAGCTGCTCGCCTTCACCCACTCG
The DNA here is from genome assembly GCF_000690835.1 of Fulmarus glacialis. Lineage (NCBI taxonomy): Eukaryota > Metazoa > Chordata > Aves > Procellariiformes > Procellariidae > Fulmarus > Fulmarus glacialis. Next base: position 66,036 of record NW_009217454.1, read on the forward strand.
TGCCGGCACCCCTCTCCGTGGCATGGGGTTTCTCTCCCCGCTTGCTGGGTTTGCTTGCCCTGGTTTTGAGGAGCGGGATGCTCTCCCCTAGGCAGGCCTAGCAGGACAGTTGGTGTCCGTGTCACCATGGCTGGGGACCTGCGTGAAAGGAGCTTGCCTGCAGGTTACTGCAAACCTCAGGAGCGGCTGCTTCAAGAGGTGAGCAGTGCCGCTTGCTGCATCTCCTCCCGAGCACCAGCCTGCTTCTCCCTTTGCTTTTGCGGCTAATTTAGTCGCTTTGCCCGGCTTAATGGTTTGCCTTTAGCAGGGAGCTGGGTGCGGGCTGCTCACCCAGCCTGGGGTAACTGTGCTCGCCCTTGGCAAGGGCTGGAGGGATGAAGCAGCATCGGGACGGGTGGTCCATCTGCCTGATGTACACGCACCCCGGGGCGATGGGCGAGGTTCTTAGGCTCTGCCAGATGATCAGGCAGGTCCTGGTGCCTCCAGAGGGAGTGCAGGGAGCCGGAGGTGGCTGATGCTTGAATAAAAGGCCTGAGCTGAACGGCTAAAGGTGGGGGAGCAGAGTCCTGCCGGGGTGCTGGGGGCAGGCAGCTCAGGCTGCCTTTGCCCGCGTCTTCTGTTTATTCCTGTAGTAGCTCCGAGTTCAGAGAGGCGGTTTTTTTTTGGAAAAAAAAAAGCTACTTTTTTTTTCCCCCCCCCCCCTTTCCTTGCATGAAATGCAAATCAATCGATGTTGTATTCACACTCTAACAAGATGTCAAGGAGAAAAGGGTAGCCTTTCATTCCGGCAGAGACACAAACACGCCC
>NW_009217455.1:0-42075 GCF_000690835.1 Fulmarus glacialis
CATCGATCCAGCCTGTCCAGGTCCCCTCTCATTCAAAAATGAAGTATTTTGCTTCCTTCTAGATGCTGATAGCCTAGGATTTAGACATTTATTTATGGAAGAATTCCTCTTTTAAGTGACTTGCCATCAGACTATCTTTATTCTTTGTGACATTATCACCTTTTCTTTTTTTTTTTTAAGTACATGGGTGTGAGCCCAAGGCTCGCATATAAAACTCTTGGAAACTTCAAATCTGGCAAGTGATTTTTCTTTCTAATGTGTTATGTCTGAAATGTGAAATATGAAAAAGTCTTCAGGCTTTTTTAAAAGCATAAGGAAAATTGAATGACTGATCATTGACTCTACAAAATGACTTCTGCACCACTGCTGAGAATTGCCAATCACCCAGTTGAAAAACTCATACCAAAGAAGCTGGCTTTGACCTGCAGGTTTACAGAACCAACGGTATATTGCCAAAAGATGTTGAGGCTTTCTTTTTCAAGATGTAGGTCTGCTGTGACTCGGGAGTAAAGAGGTGAGTTGGTGCAGAGCATTTTTCCCTGAGACAGCTTACCAAAAGAGTTTCCAGAGCTCCCTGCCTCAGACCAAAACTGACCAACCCGAGGTTCAGGCATCAGACTCCTAAAAATAGAGGTTTAGTAGCTTTCTGACCTTATGTGAAAACTTTCTTTGGCCATCACAGAAATTTTTCTGTCTTATACGGTCTTCGGCCACTGCCAGAATGGGTGAACAAAGGCAGCAGAGATGTTTCTGTCTTATTTCTCAGATGAGAATACTGCAGCTGTAAACTACAGATTACTATTTTGTTCTTTACATAGTGTAATTTGTTAGGAATGATTTGTTTACATTTACATTTATATGATATTGAAAAATATCAGATCATATATTTCCTAAAGTTATTCTATTCTTCTCTGTTAGAAATAAGCAGTAATTGCACTACCAGCCAACTTCCAAGGAACTGATGCCAATAATTTAAGCAGCTGAATTTTTACATTTTGTTTAATAAAATTGCTTTTATGTAAAGGTCTGCTATTAAATATTTGATAGCTTCACACAAAAACAAATCTCTGGTATGGAAAGGCAATTATAATTTGAAGAATTATTCCTATAAACTTTAATGTTTTTCAATTTCAATCTATTGCAAGGCAAGAATCTCACTAGAGCAGTCGCATTCAATGTTTCATAAAAAAGAGTAATGGAATAAAAATTATTGTGTGATGTATGGAATTTTATTACTAAAAGGCAAAACCCTCAAAACTCTCTCACTGTAGTCATCTCTACCTTTAGTCTAATTAGTTGCCAGGAAAAATATCTCAAAAATTGCCTTTAAGCCCAAATAATTGCACACTTGGTTGTATAACTTGTTGATAGAAGCTGAATATCTAAACATTCTTTATGCCTTGGCCTTGCAGCTAATTCATCTTGCCACTGCTGTGTCTAGACTTCCGTGTTTTATCTAAACTCTCTCACTAGACACTGGAGAGACGCATCTCCAGAAGTTGATTTATCCTGCTCCTCTCTTTTGACATTAGATAACCAGGTAAAGGCATTCTGTTTCACTCCTGGGTGGCTAAGATCAAGGCAAGTCATATTCTGGGTAACTAACTTCATAGATAATTGAGTCTTCAATGATCTTGACATCATTAGTATTGCTCAAGTCTTATAAAGGACTGAGGTAAGGTAGTGGTTCAGTTAAACCAATGTGAAAGAGGGTCTGAACATCATGAAGTCATGCGCTAGCTGATGCTCAGATGACTTCATGACGCTCCAGAAAGGCAGATGGTCTCTAGCTGCTTTGCTCTACTCCAAAGCTACAAACCACTCATCCTGGAAGTGCTGAGGGGCAAGGGTCAATTTAACATACATGAAACTCTTAACCTGTTGTACAAGGTACTAAGGCATTACTGCAAAATAAATAATATCCCACTGACGCAGAATGACTCTGCGCTCATCAGCTATACAGAGGCCACTGTCAGATTTAAAGCTTTGGCAGTAGGTGTTGAGCTCAAGGTAATTCACCTCACCCATTTTTCACCTGCGGAAAAGAAGAGCAACTTGTTACTCCATGAAAGCAACCGCTGACCTAGAAATCACTGTCTCAGGCCGTCAAAGGGCAGATTGTTTGCAAAAACGTATTACTGTTATTTAAAAGTTAAAACTAAGTGACTGTCTCAAATGATCACATGTTCCACATCCTTCCAGGGATGGATTGTGACTAGCTTTGAATCACAGTCCAAAACCTTCCAATTTTAAATCTTCACTTTAACAATGGGCTAAAAGGAGGAAAAAAATAACAAACTTGAGGACCTCTCCTGACTTCAGTGATAATAAAACTGCTGCTCTGCTGTAACTCATCAGAGAAGTTAAGCATATGCTTATTTTTAATCTTGCAGGCTGGCACAGTGATTTCAATGGAAGATGCATTTTATTAAGTACACCAGCTTAAGTGCTTTGCTGGCTCCCAGCTTAATGCAAATGCCTCTTGAAATGATTGTCAGCGTAATTCTGTAAGAGAAATTAGTAACTAAAAAGGAGTTGGAAGTGAGCCTAAATAAGTCGTATTAACTTTGAAGTCTTCAGGATGCCAAAGTAAGATTTAGTGTGACCATGAACATTCTTCTCTTGGGTGGCAGAGAATTTCAAGCCCAAAAAAGGGGGAAAAAGTATCTTCATTTATAGTTACAAGATCTTATTTTGAAATCAAAATCTCTATCTGCTGAAATACAGGCAAATGAAAAATAAAAAATAAAATTACATTATTTAGGAGATTTTTTTTTTTTTTTTTTACATTTGAAACATCAGAATAACTATCTTCAGATAAAGTCATCATTCTAATCAGATTTTTCTTGTTATATATTTTCCTTCCAAGCAGCATGCCCTACAGTCATTTAAGAATGAAAAATAAGTAAGAATCAGAAAATGGAATCTTCTTTATAAAGACATATCCTAAGATAGGATCACGAAACTGACAGCTCAGATCACTGTCAGACAAAATCATAAGCGGTTCTCAAATACTTCCATCCCTCAACTTACCTCCTTCTTTCATAACTATGCCCATATCCATTGGTTGCTCCTCCAGCTGCTTCTTGTTTCAAACTTAGTCTTTCCTAGTGAAATTGAAAATACACCCTTGTTTTCCCAGCATGATTTGGTGTCTAAACCATTCTTGGGAACTGCATTCTTTTGCGATGCCTACTGTTTGTTTGCTATGTCAATAATGCAAATAACACTTCAGATCTTCTGATGCCAAATAGAAGTGATACTACTTTCCTCTTACCCAACTGTGGTGGACTTTGAGTTAACTGTCAATTTTAATTACATACAGATGAGTAAATATTTTCAAAAGTTAATTTCTTTGAGGAGGCAAAATTATTCCCACTATTTGAGAAGAAGTAGGGAGGAAATTTTTGAAATGGTATATTAAACATGCCGTGGTGCTTTATGTTGGCATTGTAAAAAAACTGTTTTAAAAATTCAGTTTTATTTAAAAATATAAGGTAAATGGAAAGTTTAATACAACCTGAAATTTAAAATGGAATTTTTGGGTTTGGGTTGAAAAGCAATTTCTAGTTTATCATTCATTAACCTGGGGACGCTTGTTGTAAGCAAACCGATTCCACTATCTTCTGTCTCCACATTAAAAAAATCCCTTTCTTGTGTCCTGTATTTCATTTTTATGTCAGGAAAGCCGTGCTCTGAGTTCTGTAACTGAACACAATGAAGGAGAGCAGGTGCAAATGAGACAAGAAAATAGGCTGGTGATTTGTCTAATAATCCTAAAAGAAGGTCTATTTTGGAGAGTAATATAGGTAAAATAGCTTCTAGAAAATCTCAGAGCAGTGATTATGCTGCCTAAGGGTCCAATGGTGCATGCATCTTAGTGACTACTGTCTTTAACTGCAGAGATTAAGTGATTTTTTCTGGCTCTATTGGAGAGATGTGTTTTTTGCTTAACCATCTTCTTTCCAATTCAAAACATAAGGATTTTCATGGGGATTGGTCACAATGGTTACAAGGTTTAAAAAGAATGGGCAAACAAAACATCAAGATAGTGATTATCTGCTGTTTTCAGACATAATTTCCAATGCACTTTCCAAAGGAGACTGTACACCACAGGAGGAGGGTGGTTACTCACTGGTTGTTCTGTGCCCCTGAGCCTGTGAGTAGATGACTAAATTGTACAGAGCATACCAGCTCACTTTGGAAATGTGCTTCTGATCCTTCCTTTCCAGATTGTGTGCTGATGTTAATAACTGGTGTTAGGGTAAACTACACAGCTGATGACTGACAATACCTTGCTTCTCTAAATAAATAAATTGATCTTCTTTAGACAAGTGGTGCAATGGAAAATCCATACATTTTACTTTCAGAGCTGCTTGGTTTTCCCTGACGTAAAAACTTAAAACTTGGCACCACAAGTACCCAGTTTGGAGTTCCCCTGGAATTCTGTAAAGCCCAATGAATTTAAGGTAAATATGTGGGTCTAATTTTCGAAATAGAGACAAACTAGGATGCACTTGTAGGTCACACGAGGTTACCCAATTGGAGCATCACAACTGACACCACTATAGCTTTATGATCATCATATAAGTGATGAGCACAGAACTGTTCATATGGAGGGATCTTGGCCAAACCAGCTCAGGCAATGCAACAAGTGCAGCTGAAAGTAGTCCCCTCCCTGACTTTTGTAGAACCAACAAGCCATCGTTGCAGTTCACCTGGGACTTAGGATGTCAGCACTCCTTAAAAGTAAGCATGCTTTCAGAAAGTAATGTCTGACTGCAGTCCAAACAATATTGGAAGAGACTTAGTTCATTCTAACTTAAAAATGGAGTTTTGGCTCCCAACTATTTGTTTCCAAGGACAGTAATAAATTTTGGTTTTGAACACATACAACCATTTTTCACTCTAACAAGGAAATAACCTGAGTATTTTTCTCTTTCAATTGGCTTGAGTTTCATAACTCTCAAAAACACCTCTGCTATCTTAAAATACTGAAATTTTTGCATTATCTAAGAGCTACTATTCTGACTTACAGATTAATCTTGGGGGTTATAGAAGATAGCACAACAGAAGGAAGTAGATAGGTGAATAAAACTAGTAATTTTAACTTTAGTACTGCTGAGCTGTAGTAATGCAATTTACCTTTTTAAAATTTGTTCTACATTTACCTTTCCAATGGCATGATAATCACATTCTGTTCTGTACATAGTTACCAGTATATGTATGCTAAGTTTCTGTGAAGACAGGTGTGCCCTCACAGGGTCATGCTGCCAGCAATCGGGAAAACATTTCAGCAGCTTAAAACTTTATGAAGGACAAGGGTAAAAGCAAGGTGAATTCAAATGTCAGATTCTCTGGGGAAAAATCATTTCACATTTACCTTAAAACTTTATATTTGTAATTGTGTTCCATGATTTATTACTGTTCCAGCTGCATCTAGAACGGAAATATGGCTAGTTTATAGTTGAGACCCTGAAGAAGGTTGAATTTCTGAGGATGGAATGCTTTTTAGCCAACAAACTATTAAAAAGGGATCTTGTGCAGCCAGGAACTATGTAAGATCCAGAGAGATACAGAATTTCAACAGCTCAGATTAGTAGGGTTGCTTGCACACTTTTATAAAAAGCTGTGGTTGTCTTTAAGGAGTTGTTTGCCATGTCCCTGGTGTGATGACACTTGCAGGCTTTGAACTAGGGGTTCTTTGCAGCTGAATCAATTTGAGGCTAAACAGCCTCAGTTTTAGATTTATTTTTTATTCTTCCTCTCTGCAGCTAACCTACATACTTGTGGTTTAGCTGCTAGCAGCATACAGGACTACATTAAAAGATGCTGGACTGGGTTTAGTTAATTAGATAATGATTTTCATATTTTGGCCAGACGAAATTTGGTGATACATCATATAATGCGTAGCATCAGCTAAGAACAAGAGACTGTTCTTCATCGACCATTCAGACTGTCATCATAGTAGTACTTAAATACATTTTTTTATTAAAAATATTGTTGTTTATATGCAGCTCTCTGCAGATTTAATCTCAAGTATTAGTCTCACCTATAGCATTTTGTAGCATTCAGTGGAATTGCATAAAATTCAAATCAATAAAAACTGGCATAGTGTGATACATGTGGTGTTTAGTAAACAAAGCAGATGAGGTTGACCTGACTGAAAGCTGTGATCAGCACAAAACACACTGAATACAAAATGTGGTGTTGATGCATGACAGAGCTGGGCTGTATGTACGTGCATTTACCCAGCTGCTTTGGAAAGATCTTCTTTTTCCAAAAATTACATCTTCCAATCTCAGGTATAAACCCCAGTATCACATGTTTTTAAAGCCTTCACATTTGTTTGCATGTTTAAAAAATGAAAATAAAGGTGGGATACATTTATATTCTGAGATCCTAACAGGCACTACTTCTTTGCTCAAAAATTATTTAATTCTGTGGACTGCTTTTGCCATTTATAAATTCCCTAAAGAGAAAAAACAGGGTAACAGAACAAATTTTTTAAAAGCTAATAAATTGAAGATTGGCTTTTAGCTGGTTTTGGGTGGAAGAGCATTATGGCAAAAATCCTATTAAGTAACCTTGTCAGGTCTGGATGTTACAGTGAAAAATCCAGCAGGTTTATTTCAATCCCTTTCTTTCTCTCTCTCTTTCTAAGTAAACAAAAATAAGGAATGTAGACACAAGTGGGAGCAAATCTTTGGCACAAGAAATACATCATTTTTATAATTAAATGTCTGTTTGCTTTCCTTAGTATTAAACTCTAATTCTTTTCCTTTAGGACAAAACAATTATGGAAAAGGAAATGAGAATACAACTCCAGCTTATGGAGGTTGGCAGTCTAACATTTCCTATGCCTTGAAGAGTCCATGGCAGTGGTTATTTCTCATCCAGAGCTGCTGTGTTGGGACTGAGGGACCTAAAGCTAATGAACTGTCTGACAGAGGAAAAGCATTAACTGATGTGTCCGTAGGAAGAAAGTGGGGACCTGAAATAGAGTAGCCAGGTGCTATGATCAAGTTCATATACTCGGTCAGTGGAAAACAAGGGATAGACTTTAACATCCTTGACTTCCATCTTCCCATCTCTGTGAATTATCCAAATTCTGCTAATATAGGCATTATTAACTAAGATACAATACCAGCTGATTCTCCAGGGCACTTGCTATGAAATGGTATTTTAGCCTACATACATTTGCTAAATGTGGGAGATTTTCACTTAGTACAAAGATAAAATGAAATGTTACTTTGAAGTCTGAGGAATATATGCCAAACTGTCCTTAAGCTAAGGTGGCTAAATATTAGCCCAGTTTGAATTATTTTCTCCTGTTTCTTGTCATGGTTTTTTTTTTTTTTCCTTTCCTGAAAATCACACCATCCCCCCTCTATATTGCCTTCTAAAGCTGATATCCAGGTAAATTTTTAACTTACATACTGGTAATATAGGTAGGAAATGGCATAGGAATAGACATGTTTACTTCTAAAGCTCCAGAGAAGTGGCAGAGAAACAAAACCAATTCTTAGACTGATCCAAAATAGGACCCAGAGGACTTTGGGGGAGATCTAGGCAATTAACTTTAAAAAGTCTGTGATCCACAACCCCCTGGAGATTTTTAAACTCTGTATTTTCTGAGTGATAGTTTTATTCTATATGCAAGCAGAAATGCCTTAATCTTGTAAATACTAAATGTCCTATAAATGGTCTTGGTTTAAAAAGATTTCAAAGCATATATAAGCTCAGAGGTTTTGATTTACGTAAACAGTGTACTTAATTATTCCAAGTGGAGGCAATATATTTTTTTTATTATTAGGATAGCTGCACTATAAAAAAATGTGGTACTTTCTTTTAGCAATGAAAATTATCTTTCAGCACACAGCTCTCCAGGCTCCAATGTCCACAGTAAATGAAATTTGGAAGATTATACTGTAACCATAGTATGAAATTAAATGATGAAAAGCCATGGTAAAATCTGAAAAAAATTCACACTCTAGGAGGAGAAAAACCTCTGTCAGTGTCTAATTTATGTAAATTTAGGTGGACGATGTCAGAGATAGATAAAAACAGAGCAGGAGGGAAGCTAGATAACATGGGGCCTGACCCATCACTACTGTCAGTGAACAACTTTGTGACCACGGACAATTCTCTTTATCTTTCTTTTTCTCTCTTTCATCCATTTTTGCCTGATCAGATGATTGGTTCCTTCCAGTTCACTAACTGACAGCTGCCAATATTTAGTCATCTTAATCCATTTCTACATCACCCATGATTTTCTGGGGTCGTCCAGAATGGCAGTGGGGCATCATCACGTTCAGTTTGAAAGAAGAGTCCTGTTGACATAGTCCCTCCAGCAACTGGATGTTATCTGGATAACTGTATGTCATCTGCAGGTTGTTTCTACTCGATCCCCTGAAACTGGAAAATGAAAGTGTTACTAACCAGGTCAGCAAAATGTAAGAAAGATTCATTAAAAGTTAATGTGGCAGGATGGAGCTAACAGAAAACAAGGACAGAATTCATGTTGTAAGATATTATCTTATGAGACACGAGAGGTTTTAACAAAACCGTCTATGTTAAGATATTCTTCCAGCATCTATTTTTATCTCTGTGCTTTTGAAATCAAGCTCCATTAAGTTTTCATGAATCTTAGGACATGTATTATGTTCTGTCAGGAACTGTTACATAGCAAATGGTGTGGAAAAAACTATAAAAAAATCTGGACAGAGACAACTACTTACTATAACATACCTCATTTTGTTAATTTATGAGGGTTTTTTAGTTCTCTATCCAGAGTTAACTTACACCAGCTTTCCAACTCCAATAAGATCAATGTCAAGCTCTTTTTGCTTATGAAGGGATGAAGCTGGATCTTTGCTAGTTATTTAGAAATACATACAAAAATTATAAGTGAAAGTTAAGTATGTTTAGAACAGCACTATTTTAAAAATATAAAAAGGAATTCTGGTTTGCTACCCTGGTCATGCAATTCTGCAAGGCTGCAGCTTTGATCAAGTTATGTCTGTGAAAAAGGTTTTGTTTAAGGTCCTGAAACTGGTAACAGCTAGAATAGGGATCTTTCTCAAAATGCTATGGAAAAAAAGAAGGGCTTACCTATTAAGTGTGCTACAAAACATCTCAAACATGACTTCAGATTACTAAGTAGCAGAAAGATCCCTATTATGTCATCTCTAGGAAGCTGAGTTACTTAAAATGATGTTGCAAATGGTTTTGACAACATGAAGCACACTGCCCACAAAATAAATGCAGGGACTGTGGGCTCAGTCCTCACACCTATTTGTGACTATTTTGTCTTTGCTTCCAGAAGATGAGACTTTTCAAACAGGTTACCAGCAGAAATGTTATTTCTAAAACCTGAACATAATTTAAGAAAAATTAGCTTTTGTGGTTATTTTGTTTTTTGCTTGAGGGTGATACTGTTGAAGTCCCTGTTCTGATATTTCTGCAATTAAATTCTTGTTTTCTTCTGTTTTGTAAACTTATTTTCCATGTATAACATGAAAGGAGAGGAAAAGTTTGAAAATTACCAAATGTTTTCACGGAATAACCTGTTCACTTTAAAAAAGTACTTTGAAATCTTAAATGAAAGAGTCATGGATAAACTACTTCCTTCCCAGTCCTACTCACTCTTACCTCACCGTTGTCTTTAGGGGTCACCATCTCTGTGACTGGTTTGGACCAGGACCAGATCTCTCTGTTGTGGTTGCTAAACCAGTAAGAAGCCAATCAGGTTTAAAAAAAGACCCCAAAAGTTAATTCAATATAGTGCTTTTCTAGATTGGCTATTTAACTAACGTATTATAGTAAAAGTCTGGATCTACATTAGCATGAATAAAATATCAGGCAAGGGAAAACAGATTGAACAATTTGGTTTTCTAGATCCTCAGATGCCTATCCTTGGGTAGTTTGCAAAATCGTATTATTCTCCTCTCTCATGAGCAAGTTGCATAAAGATGTACACCTGTGCATCAGAAAGAAACTCCAAACCCTGGTGCCGACACAGGAGAAGAAACTCATTATCGTCTGCCCAAAAGCAATTCAACTCATGCAGTTGAGAAAGTTTTGCAGTCAAATATAGTGATATGATTGCAAGGCAGAAGCCTGAAGCATTGCTTGGAAAACCTCAAAAAAAATAGAAAGGAAAGACAAAAGAAACCAGAAGATGAAGACCCGTCATTCCCCTCATCCTGAAGAATTGCATAGAAGGTAGGACTGGGTAGGACTCTAGCCTATTTGAAAATATGGATTAGTATGACATTTCTTACTGGAGAGAAATATAACAGGCCAGAGATATTCATCAAGTCATAGTTATACAAACCTTTCTATACTATCATGATACTTTCATCCAGCTCATGATGAGATTGGAACATACACTGAGTTTAAAGAAAAAAATAAAACTCACAAAGAGTAATAATGATTCTCTTCAACTACCTTCATCATCTGGCAAGGTGAAAAGAGATATTTTCTTCTTGAGACAAGTAAGAAACACAGCTTGTCATCTTTTCATTTGCAGTTCATTTTTTTATTATTTCTCAGAGAAAAATTACCATCCATCAAGCTTGACATACAAAATGTTTGGACTGGTTATTTTAATGTAGATTTCTGGGAAAACAAACATGTCAAACACCTTTTCTTCAGCAAATATTTAGGCTGATAATTCAGTTTTCATCTGAAGCCAGAACTGAAAAAAAAAAAAAAAAAAAGTTTTGTGTTTTCTGACAAATCCCACAAATGTTTCAAACATCTGTAAGGGGAAGGAAAAAAAAGGAGAAAGAAACAGATATACGAACTGGGAAGAAGACATATATAGTTGCACAATATCTATTACATAATGCCTTGTGTAGGAGTCAGAAGACAATTTTTTCAAACTTCAAATGATATAACAACTCAGAGCTGGTAAGAGGGAGATCTGCACAGTTTGTGACATCTGCTGGGAGGCAGGAAAGGCCACAAGCCCAAAGATTTCTGCTGATTTGCTCCACACGAAGAATGTAGTCTTCCTATATCACAGAGAAAAAAGACACCTGTCTTTAAGTCAATGATGATCATTTCTGATCAGTCTCCACCTAAATAAGAAGAATAATTAAGCATTCCTCATTAGCTTTCAAAGGAAAGTTTAAAAACCACGAGTTCTGTTTGGTTAAAGTTTGAATGCAATGACCTTCATGCAGTCTCACAAATTCAGTCACTGGAAAGGCATCCTTTGACCTTGGTGCATTTGAGTCACTGTATTCCTTTCCCCATTTTGGGGCCCCATTTCTGGTTTTGTTTCCAGAATTGTAGACACTGCTCCATGATTAAGAAGGGATTGAGTCCTCCTGTTCTTTCTTCAGTATCATTCAAAGCAAACATGGACTTATTTTTAGCCAAGTACAGACTTCACCTTGAATGCAGCTGCATTATCCAAAGTTTTTCTTCATTGTGTTATAGTATAAAACAAAATAAATAATGGAAAGGACAAGAAAATCCTAATCAACAATCAGAATGAAAAGAAATCATCTATGAGCTGCTTCCCGGGAGAGATGATCTTTCTTAGGCATTTACTAAGTGTTTGGTGCTGATGTTTTTGTTGTCTATATACCATGGAGACATACAGGATGTTTCAATTTAGTTGCTGTACTGTTGGTTTTTGCTTTAGAAGTTTTATGTTGCTTTAGAATGTTTAAAGCATAAGTTCCTGCCACTGTATTATCTTTCATATCATCTCAAAGTATAATAATACGGTTCACATGTGAGACCATATTTTTTACTTTAACTAAAAAGAGAGTAAGACAGTGCTGAAGCATGGGGGGAAAGCCCTGCATGCATACAATGTACAGACATGGCAATTGTCACCCAAAATCTCTTTGAGCCCTTTGGGAACATTGAAGCATTTATTTTTATGTTAGCTGGAGCTGTGAGACCATGAGGCTAGATTCAGAAACGCATGCTGGTGGAACCAGGGTCCCACACAACTTCCTTGAGAGCATCTGCCATTTTGGTCTTCAAAAGTGATTCCGTGTCACCATCATTTCTGTAGACTGAAAGCATCTATGTTTCATCCAACATATTTCCATGGAATGGTGAATTCTGCTTCTAGCCCAGACCCAACTAACTCAGAGCAACACCGAACACAGTGACATTCAAAAGCCATTCGGATTCACATTTGAGGAATTCTTCAAGTTCCCTCACTTGCTGAATGAACTTGCTTTGTGTCTTCAGGAAACTCATTCAGTCTAGGAACTAGAAACTCTTTCAAATCCCAGCAATGATCTCTCCAGCTCTCTGGTGTCTTCAGGAAACTCATTCATTCTAGGAACTAGAAACTCTTTGAAATCCCAGCAATGATCTCTCCAGCTCTCTTGAATGTCTAAGATGATAACTTGATGGGTTTAGCATAGTTTTATTACTGTTTGGCAAAGTACTCAGGATAGATAAGCTGCTTAAATAATTAGACAAGTACAATAAGATAGTACCTAAAGAACAAAGGTTTAGCACAGTTTTATTAATGTTTGGCAAAGTACTCAGATAGATAAGCTGCTTAAATAATTAGATAAGTACAATAAGATAGTACCTAAAGAACAAAACTGAGTGTGTGTGATTCATTCAGCTTCCCTGAATACAAAAAAATTAAGGAAAAAGACTCTGCTGGTATAAATCAGCACTGATTTTGTTTGAGCAACACCAATTTGCACCAATGTGGCTCTGGCTCCGTACGAGGACAGGAAGAATGACTAATACTCCAAAAACCACAAAATGCCAAGTTTAAGCAACACCAATTTGCACCAATGTGTACTCTAGCTCCGTACGAGGACAGGAAGAATGACTTATACTCCAAAAACCACAAAATGCCAAGTTTTTTTCTTTAACAGGAAGGATGAATCATCTGTGTGATCCAGTACACTACAACGGTGAACACCTCCATGACTTGCCCAGGAAAGAGTACCTGAAAACAGAACAGATCATTCAGTATATCAGCTTGGTTATTCTGATGGATGTTAGCTATGTCTCAGTCTTTAACACTACCGAGAGACAAAGACTGGCAGTTCACTGGCTTGGCTGTGACCTGTTCCTCTTGTTTTTTCCTCTAATCTACGATGATTATGTTGCTACATGTGGCTTTGCATGTTTCTCTCATGCCACTGGTTCTCTTTCAACAGTTTCTTCAAACACTCTGCACTCTTCTTTACAAGCTGACACACTGACATGCTGCTTTACACGAACATGTCACAGCTCTGTAGCTGCCAGTATCAGAAAGGGGAAAAAAGAACAAAAAAACCCCAAAGATAGGAAGTTCCCTTCTTTCCCTTCCTGCTGGGAATAATGTTGTGATTCTCTTCCACTATTTTGATGTTCACACAGGGCATCACTCACAACATTTACAAAACTTTTCATACATAGAAGGAAACAATACTTTAAGAGTAAGGCACTCTCTCTAGCAGAAATAGGCATAACAAGTGATACAATGACTGAAAGTTTTTCTATTTGTTCAAACTGAGCACAGGGCATGTTTCTTTGGAATGAAAGTAATTAATCATTGGAACAACTTACTAGAATCCTCCAGCATTGGTCTTTGTAAAACTTAAAGCTGGCAAACTATAGAGATACATGTAAAAGCATATGTATGTGAAATGTATATGTAAGTATGTATTGGAAAGATAAGAACTTGTTCAGTGAACAATTACACTTGGAAAGTCTTGGTCTTTTGTTATGAAGGGAATACAGGTTGTATTCAGCCTGTGCTCCATGGACCTGTGGGGTACTAGTTAGGAATCTGCCAGAGGTAAATAAGAAAAACCTGTTTTTCATAGTCTTACATTTGCTACAAAGGGAACTTTATCTCTGCTGAAAAACACGCAGGGGCTGTGCAAATCTCAGTGACTGGAAAACCCTGGGTGTACATGCTGAAAATGGTCCCACCAACAAAACATCGATGACACTTTCTGCTACCATCTCACACAATTTTTCTGTGAGTGTCTCTACACTTGTTTTCTTTAAAAGTTCCAGCTATTGAAAAAAAAGAACCCCCCAACAAACTGAAGAAGAATCTCAGCTTTCATTCAAAGCAGAGAGCAATTTTCTGTCCCTCAGCTGTAACAGAAAGCTTGAAAATGTCAAATGAGTGTAATCCACAAATCAAAGGCCAAATGGACCATATTTTTGCTTTCCATCTTAAGTCTTTTGAGCCTACTAACCCCAGTTAGTTACCATGAATATATTTTCCAGTATGAGAGAAACAGGCTTTCCATCCAGCCAGTAACATGTACATACTCTTATCATTTTTATTACTTTATTATAGTCATATTTAGCAGAGCAGCCATTGCATAACTTGATATATAATACCTCGTTGTATTCTATTTCTGCAGAAAGGATCTTTCCTCTTCTTTCCCCTCAACAGGAAAAAAAAGATTACAGAAGATTAGTAAGACAGTTCATTGGTAGCTTTAATTTTTTTTCCCACCTTACAGTTTTGCACAGAGCAAAAGAAAAGAACTCAGTGTGCATTTCACACACAAACACAGCCAAATATTTGGTTCTGCTCCCAGAACTGAGTCACCAGCACTGCTGTGAAGCAGCTGGGAGCTGGAAGTGCAATCTTGGTATTGGCGTACCAGGAAGCATACAAAGTAGCCCAGCTCGGTGTCTCAAATTCCTGGAGCTGGAGCTGCTGTGAGTAACTTTCACAACCTAGGGCAGGTTTTTGCCTACTGTGGGGTTCATTATTGCATTCACCTTTTCTGTCTTACAAAGCTTCTGCTCTGCTTGTGCTTGCGTACTTCTCCCTGCTTGTCTTTTGCTTCCTTCCTGTCTTAATCTCCCTCTTTCTCTCCCTACCTCTTTTCTTACATTATTTTTGCTTTGCTTTCTTTTTGTCCTTAAAGCCTTCTACGGACAAGATAACAATTTACATTGAAGATAGATGTTTCTAAGATATATAGGAAACGGTATGGCTTGGCACAGACACCGGGACTGTAGATCAAGGATTGCAGTAGAATATCTTCTACTTTACTCAAGTTACAGCTCTGGCTATGTTTATATTCAGAACTGGTACAACTGGGGAAGGAAGACCTCCCATCTCCAGTCTCCAATATAATTAGAGAGAACAGAAATAACAGAAATAAGTTGAAAGTATCAAAATACAGTTATGTCCCTTTGTGTATTTTAAACACACGTATACACTGGTGTGTATACTGTTTCACAGTCTTTAAAATATACCATATGTCTTACATTAAATCTTAAAGAAAAAAATGGTCTTCACTCTGACCTCCATACTGCTTATAAGACATAACCTAGAATGTCTGTGTTATTTGTAAACTTTGCCTGAGTTTCAAATGCAGGTACTATCTAATTTCTCTTTTCTCACTGTCTTTTGTAAGTGCATGTTACTTTACAGATGGGGAAAGCTAACTTAGTGTGAATATATTTGGTAACATATTTTAGCAACATAAGTATCTCAGTGTTATGGTTCTTAATACACAGTTATGCTCACCTACAGGTCCTCAGCCTATAAGTGTTAACAGTGTCAGGCACTCTTCTGTGCTCGTCCCTTGCAGAGGAGCATGAGTAAAGAAAGTGGAATTGGAAGAGGTGAATGGGATAGGAAGGACCCCTGTGACCTCTATGCCTCACAGTGCACAATTTTTTTAAGATTTTGTTGTAGAGAAAGAGAAAAAAATGTAGCGGGCTCAAGGATATGAACATCCAGAATCTTTGTCTTCATTTCTGTATTGCGACCAGGGTGCAAAACTTCTGTTTTCCCACTTACATTTGAAATGCCCAACACTGGCATCAGAAAAGGCAGTGCCCCTCTGCCCTGCACTAAGGAAAGAAAAAATATGAGGCAAGTAAAAAGTTCAAATCCAAGACTGGCAGCTAAAAAATCCAGCTTTTCACATAATTAGTTCCCCTTTCAAAGCCAGGAAGAGGCCTTGCACTACAGATTTTACAATCTAAATAGAAATAACAGATAGAGAAAACTCTCTTCCAACCTCCCAAGCTGTTGCATCTCCAGTATTTTCTCTGACCTTGACAACCTGAATCTTGTTTTGTTCAGCTCACCTTTTCATTTTGGCCTTTGCACACTATTCTATGTACCTTTCCCCATGTGTCTCTGGTGCATCTGGCAAGTCCTTTACCTCAGATTCTTTCATTATCACCATTCTACTGCTCTCTATTATTAGGTATTCAGAAATTGATTCCCACTTTTGTCCTGCCCATTGCACAAACATCCATTTCCAACCTATTCAGTTTGGAGATAGGTATGTTCATGCTTTTTCCATGGGAAGATACTGCTTCCCGCATGCTGGGAAGAAACTGCCCTTTCTTTCCATCATCCAAGGTCAAAACCTTCCTTGAGACTTACCTTTGCCTTGATACTTCTAAGAAATCTTGATAGAGATTTAGATGTATAAGAAGCTCTGCCTCCGTTACAGAACAATAAAACATCAATATTTCCCTGTACTTTCTGATCTGTGTTAAGGCCATTTCTTGCCTCTAGTCTCCTATTGAGATGAAAATTTGCTTTAGATCCACATTTTAAAAGTTCTTAAAGTCGGGTGCTGGCTTATGTGAAAGGTCATAAGTGTCACCACAGAAATGATGAGGATGGATGGAAAAGTGTTATTATCTCCCTCTTACAGAGAGCTAAATCGGGAAGACAGCAAGTAACACAACGGTGGCAGAGCTGCCAACTTAGTCCCCACCTTCCGAATCCCAAAATGGGCTTTCTATATGAAAACAGCCTTTCTTGTTTACTAAATATGCGTTGGAACTGTGCATTGCATCTCTCTTAATGTTATGCTGTGTGTGTGATTAACCTGAAGTCATGTTATTTGACTTTCATTACCATTCTTTACTGTCAGTGAAAAGGTCTTTAACTCTTTACGCATGCTACATTTAACTAAATGGTATTGTTCTGCCACTTTTCAGAGTCCTACATTTATCATTCCAGGAGTCAGAGGCAAAAATAAACAACTTATTTATTTAATCAATATGATGGCCAATTTTCTCTGTCCCACATTCCCCTTTACTCTCCCAGCAGTTCTCTTCATGCTCTCAGAAATGCCTAACTTCTACGGATTTTTTACCCATTTACTTATTCACTTTCCAGTGCCCTCACTTCTTTGCTTATAACAAAGACAGATGTGTGTTGATTTTTGTTAAGCTGCTCAATTTCAGCTGTAGTGTCTTATCTATCTATTTATTTCATTCTACTTGCAGCTACTGAAGTGTAAATATGGGCAATACCAGTTATTTCACATTGGCTGTCTTGTTCAAAAATTACAGTACCTTACCAAAATATGTGTATAGGTAAACTTTAATAGCTTCCAAATTACCGATAAGCCAAGTTGATTTGAAGAGTTTACATTGGAATTTAATATTATTATCATCATTAATATGCATACGGTAGGCCTCAAATCTGCAAATAGCAAGCATTTTTAATATTTTCCAGTTTTTTTGTAAGTGTAACACCTACACTGTGTTACAGCAAGACCTACTTAACATCTATAACATCTATGAATGGACGAATTTTATTATGTCTTTTTAATAACAGAATGGATTAAGGCAGGAGACAGTCAAGCCAGCATTTCTTGACGTACATGCTTAGTCACTTCTGAGTGCCCTGAGACCTTGCTTTTAGCTTTAGAACTGTTTGCAGTACCTACACCCACGGAGACTTATACACATAGAGAAAATCATACCACTGATTTAAGGGTCTGAAAACACATTTAGATATCTACCTTCAGGCACTGAATTTTATTGAGAACAGCATGTCCTTTGCAAGCTGTGTTTCAATGCCCAGGACATCACATCACACTTGCACTCAGCTGGTATAAACTGGAAGGGTCCATTAACTTCCCAATGGGGAGTTAGGCATTACTGAAGTGTGATCTCTTAGAAATGATGCAGTTCAGGAGGACAGTCCATGTGAGTGTGTAAAGTACTTTTTTGGTAATAGCAGGAGTGCTAGCAATTCAGCACTGTCAATTTTAAACTTGGATGATTGTTTTCCATCTAGTCTGTCTGCCCAAGTTATGATTGATTATAATAGTTGTCCTCAGTTTCCTTGGTACCAAACTGACGTATAAAGAGCTGCACCATTTTATAGTCACTCAGATCTGCCTGGGTCTTTTCCATCTATGGGGAGGGGTTGCTACTACCTGTGGTGATGCAGTGCATTTCTCTCTGGAGTTTGAAATCATATGGCACTACTAGAGTTGTGCGCTGTGAGAAGACGTGTACACCAAGCTTCACAAATTAACTTTATTGCATTTGGAGATAGCTTACTAGTAATGGCTAGATTGTCTCCCAGATCACATGCTTATGCAGGGCATAAGATAGCTATAAAGGGAGCCTTGGGTGAGCACTTCAGATGCAGATGTCTACATCCACCTAATATTAGGTGAGAAGACTCCCACAGTAGGTACCTACAAGTTTGGCACCTAGGTTGCATTAAATCCAGAATTGCTGCAGTGACCTTAATACTGCTATGAATGAGAAAGAATTTGGTTCAACTGGTACTTTGAATGACTTTTTTTTTTAATATGAAATAAATCCCATACCAGCTGAAGCTAGTGACTTCTATTGCAAAGTTTGTCCAGTAGATGTTCGATGCATTCTTTTCTCATTTTAAGTTTCTAGGATCAATAACAGTTATGACAGGTAATTTATTCCACAGTTCTCTTTCAGGTTCCAGTTCTTATACTGTAGCTAATAATCCTAGGTATACCTTAAGGTATATTATTTTCATAATTTAAAACTGGGCAGTGCAACAGAAAAATCTTTCTTGTGGAGCAACAATTTTTTTATTATCAGCAATAATTTTAGCTAAATTATATATGTAGTTAATAACACAAATAAATCAAAGAATTTTTGTTGAAGAAATTGAGTGAAAAATGAGTGGCAGAAATTATTCTTCTTTTACATACGGCAATGCTTTGCTTGTCTTCATTGTAGGTTGATGAGATCTGCCTTAAACACAGAGGGATATAGATAATTGCAATGAGTTATAAATTGAATATGAGTCAGCAATAGAGGGAGTAATAAGAGAGTACAAGTGGGAGAGCAGCTGTTGGTGTGTGTGAATTTGAATGGCTTACATATTAATTTGGCTGTGGCTGAACTAGTTATAAACTGTCCATACTGACGTTACTGAACAGAATGCTGTTTCATCCACACAAATCGACTTTGCTTGGTGCCTAATACATGGTTCTGCATGTAAATAACAAATGTTCAGCCATTACATCATTTTCTAAACATTGTTGGGGACCAGAATGACATCTCTGAATCATTGGAACTGTAACCTGTAAATGGTTTGAGAGCCTTTCTGTTGAGTTCTGATCAGGGCTGATTTCAGGCTATGAACCACATACGAATGTAGAGATTTGGTGCAGAAAAACCCCCAGATTCTATATTTACATTAGGCTCTGCAGCTCTGAGTTGAAGAAATAAGCTTTCTGAGTTAATGAGAGTACCTCCAACCTGCACATTTCAGTGCTATGCACAGATCTCAGCTCATGTTCTGGGAGCAGTACAAGGCTACCCTCATTGAAGCAGGATTATTACTTCAGGAACAACATTATGCTGACATGACTACTGCATTTCTACATTAAGAGCTAGTTTGTTTGTAGTTAAATTGTGTGTCTCTGTGGAGCACTGATGTAAAAGGTTTTAAAACAAATAACAGACATTTCAGTCCACATTGAAAACAGCAATTTCAGTACACAAAGTTTGTAAAGTACTACATTTGGTGTTGTAAAAGAAACTATAATTTTGAGGCAGGAGCAAATTTTGTGTAACTTTAAACTAATTTTGGACACTACTGCTATAAATTTCATTGGAGAGGTAGAGCACTGCTACACAGAATGCAGAGGTTGGACTAGCATTTTGGATGACATCAGTATGGAGACAGGGACCTGCTCTTTAGATCCTAAATATTACTTTCATAACTAAATGAGGTGCATGAGTCCCACTGACTGGTTGTATTCTCTTCTTAAAGTCTAGTCTTTGAGGCTATATCTATACCGCTTATGAAACCACACCCAGGGTATCCTCTGTCATCCATGCTGTTTAATGCTTAGTCTGTACAAACTAGCAAGTGAGAAAATGCCCAGGAGTGTCTCATGGGATTGCAGAAGCCAAAGTCCATTCCCAGTTGGAAATAAGGACAACACTGAATAAGACTTCATTCCACAATCCTGAAATGTCCTTAAACCACCTCCAAGGTATGCATCATAAACCCCTAAAGTCTCATGTTATGGAAACACCATAAATTATGTCATAAGCTCACAGGGGTACCACCTGGAGCCCAAAGGGAGCAAAAATCCAAGTGCTATGTTGCTGTAGATGCACTCTAATCATGCTGGTCATCTCACAGAAAGCCTGTGGATGAACTATGCCAGTAGGAATAGCCTGGCATACCGTGTTCTTTGAATTTAAAAAACACATCTCTGTCTGTACTTGGAATTATGCTTTCAGAGGGCAAATCTGAATTTGAAGACATGCTTTCAAAATATAATATAGACATTGAAAGTGTCTTTGCGGGAGACAAGAAACCAAACGTTTCCTCAAGTCCTTGGCTCATTGTCAACAGATCCAAAGAATTTTCAAGGCCCATATGTGCTTCTTAACAGGGGTCCTGAATGCTGCAGGTAAGGTGAGTTCTCTTCCCCAGCATAAAACTCCAGGCAGAATGCTGTAGAGATGAAACATTTATTTTCAAATATTATGTCCATTCTAAATGAAAAAGAGGAGAAATTTTAAGAAATCAATTTTTCAAAGTTCAAATAATGCAGTTGGTGAGTACGATCACGTCTCGACTTACCACAGCTACTTGACAACATTTACTTGTAGCACCTCAGGGGATAACAAGGTAAGTCAAACTTTTATTATTATTATTAATGTTATTGTTCTTACTGTTGCAATTGTTGTTGTTGATGATGATGTTGTTTTTGTTGTGGTAGAAGCTAAAAGCTTAAGTCAGCAATTGGATCCCACAGTGCTGGCAGATCTTTATACATATCATGAGAAATCAGCTCCTGCTCAAAAAAAGCCTCTCACCCTCTGTGTGGAAGACACAATATCTTAAGAGGGGAAACGCCAGAAAATAACAACAAAATAAGGATTAGACTTGACATTAGGAAGCATTTCTTTACAGAGAGGGTGGTCAAACACTGAAACAGGCTTCCTAGAGAGGTGGTCCATGCCTCATGTCTGTCAGTGTTTAAGAGGCATTTAGACAATGCCCTTAAAAATATGCTTTAACTTTTAGTCAGCCCTGAAGTGGTCAGGCAGTTGGACGAGATGATTGTTGTAGGTCCCTTCCAGCTGAACTATTCTATTATATTCTATTCTATTCTAGCACTCTAAACAGCAATCCCAGCATGCCAACAGTTAAACCTTAAAAGCTTTTGTGGTTTAGAGTTCATGTGTTCATTGTTTTACCTTGGAGGCAGTTCTCACAGAAGTTAGAGTAAGATATAATTTCTTTCTCTATTGCTGCTTGAGCGGATAGTGGAGGAGAAAACTGTATACTTAACTGTTTTCCTAAACCGGACCTGCTATAGCATACTATAAAGAAGACTTCAGAATACTTTAGGTTATGACATACAGAACTCAAACACAATTTTGGTTGTGTTAGCCATCTGTATTTCTGTAATGGGTTCCTACTGACCATTTAGCATGTGCTTTCACACCTTTCTAGGACTTACATTTAGAATCAACGGCCATGTCTAACATCATTCTGTTGCAATAAGCCTTGTGCATATCCCAGAGGACAAACTCTGATGTCCTTGAGAGATCCTTATGGCAGCATATAAAAATCCAGAGTACAATTCCAGGAGTGCATTGAGATCACTTGCACACATCCCAGAAATGTAAGTAGTGTCTAAGTAGTGCTTGTCGTTGTGCCCTTATCACACACTCCATCGTCCTCCTGAAGAATGCATCTCTCTAAAAGCATCACACACAAGACTCCTACCTTTTTCATTTGCTAGATTGCTCTGCCACACACACAGCATTATACCTGCCAGGACCAAGTTCCCTTGCCGTACAGAAGAATCCCATGACAAACTTACTAGGGTGGGACTGATTATGGATGTGTCTGCAGCTGGGAACAAGCTCTGCATTAGCCCCCAAAACAAGATGTCTGGAAAATTCAGTACAACTACAACCTCCAGAAGCTTTACTTCCTCCTTGACAGCTGCTTATTGACTCTTATGATCAAATGCTCCCTACTGACAGGCTCCATGTGCCAACACTCCTGGCTGACCGTAGAGATTTTTTTTGCCAAAGAATTCAAATTCCGTTGGCAAGTAGAAAAGTCAAAGCCAAACTAGGCAGCTAGTCAATGCTGGTCAATAGTCAGGATCACAAGCCTCTCAACAAGACGCTGTTATGTCTCCCAAAGTTAGTGTTAGAAGTGAGAAGTAGGATGAAACTAAAATTTGTCCTATAGCTATAATGTGGCATAGCAGGGTATCAACACTGTGTTCTGCAGGCTCACCCTGAACTCCTAAATCATCAGTTCCTGGATGATTTTGGAACACCTCATATAGACGTCTGCACAGAGGAGACAATGGGCTCACCTGAGACAAGATGGTTGATAGAACTCTCTTTGAAACAAAGCATTTGCCTAATTCACACAGGAGCACTCCAGATGAAAATTTTCAACTGTCCCAAAGATTCCCTCAAACAGTTCCTGCTGTACCTAGACCAATTGATAGGCACAACTTGTACACTTATATATGTTAATTAACATCCTGGATGGAGAATCTGGACATCCCAGAAACCCCCCCAGGGAATTCCTATTGACCATTATACATAGATAAGACACTTGTAAATAATCCGTAGAAAGTGTTCCTGCAGAGGCAGAAATGGTTATATGGGAAAAATTTTGTACATAGCTAAGGAAGGAGATTTTTTGTGTGTAGTTTAAGATAATCAGTAATAATGAATCGTGCATATACAGAAGCTGGCATATTACTGGCTGGATACATAAGGGGTCAGCAGAACAGTGGTTCAGGGAGTTTTTGCCAGTGTAGATGAAGGATTTCTGCATGGACTCCTGCAACAGACACGCTCATGATTGTTCAGATGAAGACTGTCTTGTTCAAGAGATTTGATTCCCCATGTGCGGAACCAATGTCCAGTGCCAAGATCCCAATAATTTTAGAGGGTTTTTTTTAACAAACACTCTGACTATGAGTGTCTGTACAACATGACCAGCTACATCGTTCTTTAAAGAGAAATAGAACTGGCAATAAGACCAGCCCTCACATTAACCTTTTCCCGTTGTTTGATCTTTGTCATGCTTTATATATCTTCATGCTGTTATATATTTGTCATGCTGTTATATATCTTCAGCAAAAGGCAGATAAGTGGTCTTGAAAAGTATCTTCAGTTTTCAGAAGAACTTGGAAAACATATCCATCTCTCTGGACTTTGTTAAATGTACATTCTCTGGTGATAACAGAGCTAGCTCATAGCATCAAGCCTGCTTAGGAACTAAATACATAGTCTGAAAAAAGGAACAAGAGAGCAGAAGACTGGAGACCAGAATAGAACATTGCTGGTTTTAGTGGGATTCTGTGGTTTTTAAAGTTAAATATTGATAGCACCGGGGAGCAGTAAATTTGAGTGTTTGTGGCACTGGCAGAGGTGCTACTTTTTTAAAAAAATCCTTCTTGGATATATGGTGCAGATTAATATGTGAGCTGTTTTTTAGAGGACTGTAAAAATAGCCACCAAATTAAAGATAACATTTAGATGATAGGACAGATTTTCTTTTAAGAACTACATTCCAATAATTTATTTCTAGATTAATAGATTTTTTTTTTTAATAATAACCATTGGTGCAAAGTATTTCATTAATGTGAATAAATATTAGAAAATCTGGCCCTAAGCATACATGGGATAACTGGACTTTGTTAAAATGGGAAAGAAAAGGAAAAAAGCTTCCTATTGCTTTTTGCAGTTTTCTCCTTCAGTATTAGACTTGTTATCGTGCATTCTAAAAAGAAAAAGAATCTACAGCTTCTTTAAATATGATTTCTCACTAGAGAAATGTCAGAAAAGATTCATGATGGATGAATGGAAAGAGTTGAGAATGAATAAAAGAATAGCAAACTGTAGGCAGATGTTTTACAGAAAACCAACAAAAAATATGAGTCCATGTAGGATGGAAATGCACGAGCTCTGGTATAACTTTGTTGCTGGATGTACAGTAAGTCTTGACAGAGGCAGGTAAAGCTTGCTGTAGAGCTATGAAGCAGAAAAGAGTTATCTAAATGAGAAAAGGTGAACACTATAGTCCTCTCCAATTATCATACCAGAATTTGTTGAATCAGGATTAAAGTTCCATGTGGTTTGCCCATGAACACAGTAAGTTTTGCACAGAGAAGTTATACAGACATTACATAGACAATGTTGTTAAAAGAGAAAGAGAAACATGAACAAGTCAAAAAACCACCGTGAAAGACGTAAGTAACCTTTTTGTCGGCCATGTCTGTGTGTCATCCCATGTTCATTCTGCACTGAGAATTGACTAGCTCTGAAATAAAAGTGCAGCTGCCAACTTATCTGGATGCAGAAACTTAGTGATACTATTTTATGCTACACTTTAGTGGCACCGCCTGATTTACATCTTTTAAAATACTTTTTGCTGCAAAGTTTTCAATAATTCTGTCAGTAAATAAAATGTCAGTCAGGAACTAAAATGTCAGTATAACCATATTCATGCAGGAGGCCTTCAGAACATCATAAACCACTTCTCAGCTTCCATATGTGCTATGTACTAGAAGACAATACAATTTTCCACTTTTGAAACTAAAAGAGGCTAAAAAGATGTTTCCAAATTAAAAATCTCACCTCAGGTTTTCAGGAAAATTTATATACACACAAATGTGTATATATTTACTTAGACACGCCTGAGACCATGGTCCTAAATTTGGCCAGGCTTGTAGGATTCTTTTTAGTCATTTCAATGGATTTCTACTTTTATGTGCCTCAGTCTGGCAGGACTTGCAACTGTTTCCTTCGATGATTGGCCTTTAAAACCAACTTTTATAATGTAGGCTTTATGGGGTCGGTATTCTCTGTGGTACATAACGTGCCGACAAAAAGGAGAATCAATCTAATTGAGGCCCCTCGGGAATAATTCTAATAAGGATTAATGAATAAGAAGTGCAGATTCCATACAAGGATGTGCAAAGGGGATTGTGTACAACTGTAAATTAGAAAGGACCTGGAATGGATGGAATTCATAAGTATTTGCTACAGTCCTTGCCACACACATTCACAAGCTAGAATAGATTTGTAAGAAATGTTGGGGAAAGATGCCACTAACTGGATAGTGGAAGAAAAGACCTTGCTTATTAAATTGAAAACAAAAGAAAAAATGGTTGATGTTAAATATTTAAGACATGTAACTTGCCATGACTATGACCTGGAGTAATTGCTGGAAACATTAGTAAAAAACTGGACAAATGTTGAAACTAATTATATGTTTCCTGGGGAGGAAAAGAGGATGCTGAAGGAATGCTTTTGGGATGAAGAACCAGCTGATGGAGATCAAAGTTATTAAAGAGCATGAGATTTAAAAAAAACTTGCACAGCCGGTGATGAAGAAAAATATTTTACAGTATATCAAATGAACGGACTCTGACTGTCTGCAATGATGAAAGTGCATCTTTTGTTGGAGAGATATAGACAAATTAATAAGAGAAAGCCTGTACTGCACCAGAATAATAATGGTAAAATATGAAACAAGATAAAAGCACAACGTGAGATTTACCAAAGTGACTGCTTGTCACTTTCGCAATTTGTTATATTCCTGTTTCAGTAGCACATCATGAAAGAAAAGGCTATTTAATGATTCAAGAAGGGGAGAGGGGGCAAGTTCACAACTGTTTTATACAGATGACCTGAAGTTGTATGGCTGGAATGAGGTAGATGTTAATTCTTTGAATTACTCTCTGAATATTTTTGAAGCTTAAAGCAAGAACATGACAGGAGGACGAGGAGGAAGTTAACAGTCTGTAAGACAATGCAGACAATATGGCTTCCTGTGTTTATCGGAAGGCTGGAGGGGAAGGGCTGAGTGCAATCAATGATGTTGAGAAACATAGGTGTATAATTATAATTGTTATAATTATAATTACAGCAAAATATATGCAAGATAAAACTGAATTGACTGGATCTTGGATCAAGTTCTAAAACCAAATGAGCGGTACATTTCTGCTGAGAGTCACTTGTTAGGTGGATGTAACCAGAAGATACATAGGTAAAAGTGATTAGATAAAAAATTATTTGGAAAAACATGTCTGTGGGGAAGAGGTGGTTGGTTGTTTTTCAATTGTTCTGATGTAATAAAAAGAAAATAACTAATTCAAAGTGAATGATTAAAGAACAGTGGAAAATGGAAAAGATTAAATTTATCTTGCTAAACTTGAGATATCTACAAGAAGTATATCTTCATCTAAGCTAGCTGTAGTCACTCCATTTATAGCCAGTGGAAAGAAATGGACATTTCTAGGACACAATTCCTTTCATTCTAATGAAGACATCTAAATTAGGCCAGATGAATTGCACTCAGGTAGTGACTATGTCTTCCCAATGAATACAAAGGGAATTTAGATGCTTGCCTCATATGTAGATACCTACATTTGTAGACATTTCGAGTCAGGTGATATGAATCTCATTCTGAGACTTTATTTAGAGTGGCACAGGAGAACACTAGGCACAAGTTATATTAAAGCAAAGGCATTGGATAAAAAAGGATTCTTAAAGTAAGATAACCAGAGCCAAGGACTAATACTCAGATTCAAGCATTGGTATGAAGATTGTCAGATAATAATATTGAGCATCACCAAGTCAGAAGTGTTTTTGCCTAAGATATGGACCTCAAGCAGAAAATAAGTATTAAGAAAGTGTTAAAAAATGTTCATAGTAAAAAAAAGGGATTTTTCAACCATTCTTTCAATTTCTTATGAAGTGTGTGCTAGATGATGTATACAGTAAACATAAAAAAAATAGGGAGAAAGTGCAATTCATCATAGACTTTTCATTTTGGTGAAAATGTTCATTTGATCATTTATGTTGAGACTAGACGAAATGTATCAGTATCTTCATCAAGAGCTGAGAAACAGCTAGGTAATTAAAAATATAAGCAAAAGGCGAATTATGTTTGATCTTTTGGGATCTAATGGCAGACAGCATGGCAAAACTGAGTAAGCTGGGGTTGGATCTAGGTTACATTTTTTCACAGTATCTTTCCCATTCTTTTCCATAGGGAATTGTGGTGGAAAGAGATTATCGTAGCAATGGTAGTTGTGGTGGTAATATTAACCAGACCAAATACAAGTGGATATATGGAATGAGTTGAGAATACGTACCTTTTTAAGCCTTTCTGTTGATTTCAAGAATCACAAATTAGACATTGAATAAAGAAAAGAATCTCTGCTGGAAGCACAAGTATTTAATTCTTTAAAAGAACTAGAAGACTGTAAGTAAAAAACCTGGAAGATTGTAAGGAGTTGTAAGTTTTCAAAGATATTCAGGAGGCAAAGCCTCATTACAATTAAAGGAAATTTGTTTGGAGATACATACCTAGTTTTGACTTTGAGACAATTTACCTCTATAAGCTCTTCTTATAGCTCATATTCATCAGGTCTTCTATAAGCTCATATTCATCAACCACCTGGTATAGCACAACTTGAAACTCTGATGAACTTAATTTAAATTAATCCTTTTTCTTCTTGGTCCAACCTTTCCCATAACCCTACAGGAACTTCTTTAGAGCTGTATATCAAGCACAGGAAATCCATCATTAGCCAAGACACAGCTTCCTAATTCCATCTTTTGGTCTTTATGTATGTATAAGACCCTCTCTGTCTTCTCTCTCTCTCTCTTCTTCCAAGATGTCAGAATAGACTCGTACTAGTACAGTCACACTTTATTCATATTATTATATCTGGAAAAAACAGAGATGTACTTAGAATTTCTTTAATGGGAAAGATTTCTTGATATTGGATTCCATTAGGCATTTGTTGCAAACCAGATTTGCAGCAGAAAACTAATACAACAGGACTTAACACCTTGAAAATTGAACTGTAGAAAGTACATTAACATATGCCTGTGGAGTGGTCTTCCCCTGGCAATGAGAAGGATTCAGTGCTGTAGTGAGTAAAACCAGATTATTTCCATGGATAGTCTTTATTACAGATGCCTTCTCTTGTTCTGTTAGTAAATAGCTTACAATTGGTTTTCATACTCTACAAGTATGTTATGTTTATTATTCATAAGAATTTGCCAAGCAAATGCGCTTTTAAGTAATTTCCAAGCTCTGAATCATTTGCTAACTGCTTTCTCAGATGCTGTGCTACAGATACAGTCTGTCACGTACCGGTATTAATGGAACTTATTCTACACTGGACTTAGGGTCAAGCCATATGCACTACTCTGCGTACGGTTTATTATGTTAGTCGCTCACACATTTTTCTGAGACTTAATTAGGTGGCAGATATTACAAAGAAGAAAAAAAGAGGAATGAATAAGAAATAATACACTTTTTTAAAATTAAAAAACATGTTGGATTTAATAACATCTCAGGATTCAAGAACCTTTTTGCGACTCAAAAGCACCTATTCAGATACAGACAAATAACTAACAATACCTCATGAATCAAGAGAAATTGGACGCCGTGCTTCTCTTTCCTGCAATAAATTCAGACACCATGAACAACAGGAGCCCTATTCTGGCTTGGTCTGGGAAAGTATAAGGTAGAAAACGTAAAAAATTTGCAGCTTCAAAAATAAAATGGACACAAGGAAATAGTTGCAAGATGCAGTAGAGCGAAAGGAGCGATGACAAGTTCCAATTTGATTGGCTTTGTTTTGAAGATAAGGAGCAATAAATTACATGGAAAGACAAAACAGACGACAGAGGCAGTGCAATGAGGTGAGTGGAACAAGGAGAAGGAAAATATTATAAGAGGCAGAAATAAAATGTAGTGTGAGGGAAAAGGCTGCAGTGTAGGAGAGGAGCTGGACTAGGTCTCCTGGCCAGCCAGGAATGAGCATGGCAGCAAAGGTATCTTGCCTGCTGATGACAGACCACCAGCTATTTCTTGAGAGCCAGTCTCTTGACAGCTTCGGTCTCCCTGGTGCAAAACCTTACTTTTTCCTCTGTGAATATACTTACAAACCTTTGGTTTCTTGAGCACATCCATTTCTACTTTCTTTCAATAAATGAATACTGTCAAAGGAGTTAAAGAGAAGGTAGTGGTAATGATGTGTTACCCAGGGCGACATCAGGTGTTGGGAAGCAGGCAAAGGTAAGTGCAGAAACAATACACCTGCACTTTGGAATGATCTTCACTGCTTCTGGAGCCATAGTCCACTCTTCATTTGTCCAGCCTGCACATCTCTGGGTGCTCAGCTGCCCACTTGTCGTCTGCCCACTGCTTTTTTCACTAGGATCAGTGGTGAATGTGGTGTAGAGGGAAAACTCTTGTGCGCATGAACCCAAGCAGGATTTTAAAAATTATATCGTATTCTTTTTCTCATTGATGTCACGTGTTAATTTATGCAAAAGACCAGACTGAATAAATTATTTTTTCTAATTATACCTAAATGCTTATATTAACTACTGAATAGTATCAGGTTAATTCCAAGCTTCTTATATTACTTTTACTACCATGCCCCAAAGAACTGTACCTACATGGATTCATTCATTCCTTGATCTGTCCAAAGACAATAAGAATTCCAAGTGGTTCAGTAGGTCACAACAAAGGTTTTTGTAATATAGAATAATTGAACAGTAAAACCTTATGTTTATGAAACTAACTGTCCTTATTTTCTCACTCGAAGCAATGATTCAAATGATTCAAAATGCATGGATGGATGGGTCATCTGACTCTGTATTCTATTCATCAGATCCACCCTGAAGCAAGAAAAGAAAAGCTAATGGATCATATAAAATGAAACAGCAAAGTCACATAAATGTAAACAACATTTCTGTCTCTTAAGACATCAGTGTTGAATACCATAATGTGTCAGTTCATATTTTTGCTTCAATACATTCGTAATCAAATCTTCCCCCATGCTTGCTTTGAATCAAATAAAGTTGCTTTGCTTTTCAGAACGCTAATGGAATATCAAAGGATCTATAGAAGAATAAAAAAAGTTAAAAGAAAAAAATATAATGAATTATAAATGCAATATTTTGACGTAAATAATGTGAATCTTCTTAGACACAAAGTTTTAAAAGCTGTAAATTCCTATAATAAGCATTTAGGTGTATGATGGCAGTTAAGTAATTCTATATTTTATTGATGTAGACAAATAAATGTAGTCTATGTCCATGCACAGACACTCCAAATGCTAATGTTAATGATGTTTCAAAAAGTGATTGCAGAAAAAACTAAGTTGCTGTGATTTTCACATCAGGTGGCATTTTGTACATTATATATGTTTGTGCATGAGTATGCATATTAATACAACACAATTTCATGAAAGAGGTTTTGTTAGCATTAGGTCTTGAAGGATGATATGCCTATTTTCAAATCCACTGAATATCGATTTGGAAATTTGGTTTACAAGTTGTAGTTCAACTTGTAATTAAATATCTCTCATTTTAGAAAAAGATTTTCCAGGAGGTAAGGTGTCACTGATGTAGCTGTAATCCAAGGCTGATCATTAGATATTCATTCTTTCAAGATTTTTCTTCTCTGTCTCTCTCAACTTTTGTAAGTACAAAAAACATGCTTTGTAACTGATTATATTTTAAGATGGAAGCCATTCATGGGACAGCTGAAGTGTGATCCGTTGGACAAAATACAGACAAGAACATATCCAGTCTTCACCAAGTAACTTGTTGGATACTTTATAGTCTTTTCAGCAAGCTGGGTGCTTTTAGATAGATTGACTGATTTCAGATACCCATTTTGGAATGAATTAAATTTTGCCCTGGTAATTCCTATTTCTCACCACAGCCAACAAAAGGAGCTTAGTGTGGCTGGTGCAGATGGTGACATTGCCATTGTCTAAAGCAAGGTGGGTTGAGTTGCTTCCTTGTCCTCAGCCGAACAGATAGATTTTCCCCAAACATAGCAATTAGAATGAAATAACCTAATTCTTTTTATGTAACTTGGAGATGTACATTTGAGTCCTGGAGTAAATATAGACAATTTGGTGATGCACGAGGATAAACATATACTCAGATACACTAGGAGGATGGAGGATTACAATCAGCTGTATTTCTCCCATTTGCATGGCTCATGTGAAAGCATATGATGCACAATAAACATTGCTAAAGACTTCTTGTCACCTTAGACAAGTTATTTGCTCATTCTGGGTCCCAAATCGTGTGCAGAAACAACTATCATCTTTTTCCATTGCATGCATTTCCATTCAAAAATCTTTAAGACAGGACTGGTCTCTGTTATGTGTTTTCTTAGTGTCATTTCCTAAAGAAGTCACTGCTTACTCTGAACCTATGGAGAAGTACAAACAGCCCAAAAATAATGAAAATAATTTTTTTTTTTTTTTAATCATAGCTACCAGTGATAGATACACATACATTTTAAACTTGTTCAGAGATACCTGTCTCAGTGTTCTGAGACTGTATCAGTGTTCTCAGATGTTGCTTCCCTTTATTGTAAAAATAAGTGTCACATACAACTGAATGACTGTGTGGGAGAATATTACATGACACAATACCAAAGGAGAATGTTAAACTTTGCATTTTGAAATGTAAGCAAACTGATTGCTTGGCAAAATGGTATCAGTAGTACAGGAAACCCCCAGGGCCCCTTCAACAGCCACGAAAGGGGCTTTAAAAAGACTGCAGTAATTGCCTGCAAAGAACTGTGTGATCATTAACTGTTAACCTGAAACTCCAGTAATGTTTTATTTTACCCATGAGTGCTTTTTCACTTTCGGAGTGAGCTCTGCTATACTGTCAATCTTCCCAGAAAAATCCCCTTGACTTTGCTGGTGTTTTGGTATGAAACCCAACCTACTCTCTGACCAACCATTGCCTGACATGTTCCTGGCACAAGCAGAAAGTAGTAGCATAAAATAATCACTTATGCAATGTAATTGGAAGGATTGCCAAGAATAATATGGGGTTTTTGTTGTAAAACCACAAAGAGAAGAAAAAGCCCGGAGATTATTTTTAAACCAAGTCCAAAAAAATTATGTGCTCGTTAAGCTGAATTGTACAGTTATCGTCCACCCCCTCAGATTTAGCATGTATTTATTGCACTGTATAAGCAATGCAGAGCTATAAGTTTGTGTCCTGGAAGCATTATAGACAGGTTAGCTTGGTATATAGCTAGCACAAATACAGGTAAATACACATAACCAAGGTGGAGTTGCTATAGGAGCTCTATTTCTCCCATTAACACTGCTAGGTGTGGCAAGTCCTTCCCCATTTACTGCAGGACTAATGAGCTGAAATGAGTAACGTGTTTAAGCAAGAACATTGTTATTAGTTCAGGAGCTACCACACTTGCAGGAAATGTGATTATCTACTTGTATATGTGCACCCTGTATCACGGATAACTATGCACTTGTAACATGCCATATAATCATGTGCATTTTAACCTAAGGATGAGCAAGCATGGGCTTTGCTGTACCTTTTGAAAAGGATACAGGAGAAATGTAGATTCCTAGGTAAAATTGTCCACCGGCACTGTCAAGTTATTTAAAATAGGTAAATTAAAGTGATTTTCAGTTGTTTTATTTGCTAAGAGGGAAGAGGAAGGGTACTAGGTAAAAAAGTTTGGGAGAAAATGTAGATGAAATAGTCGAACTTAGGTTTCACAAAAAGATGAAGTATTAACCCAAATTTGGGGTTGGATGGACACCCAGGATGGATATCTTCTTTGTTTGTTTTTTCCAGAAACCTTTAAACCTTGACAGTCATTTCAACCATCTTTTTTCCTATGGAAGAACACCTTTCTCCTCACCAGATCCTAGACCAAAACACCAAGATCCAGTGACCAAAGCGCTTATAGACAATGTCGGTTAACAAGAGGCAAATAGGACACACACGTGATTCATGGAGAAAGTGGTAATGTATTTACTGCAGCTGAGTTCATCAAACAGGCATTGCACATAACATTGAGCAGTATCTTAGAAAAGTCCAAGGTGACCACATGATGCAAATCCAGAATAAAGGCCACAAAGACATTAACCAGAGCTTAAGTAGAAAGCTAAAGCTGGGGATGAATAAACAGTCGTAAATTAGAAATTTCATAAATAAAGGTCAGTGAAGAAAAGTAATTTCTATCAGAGAAGAAAAAGGACTCTCCTTGCCCTAAACTCCTGGAATATAATTTCTATTCAATGACTGAATTTCCCCGGTATCTTTCCCTCATGAACACTATGCTAATCAAATATTACAGTATTGTAGACATTGCAGAGAAATTCTCTATTAATAAATATGGTCAAACTCTTACTAAGCCTGAGAAGCTTGTTTGTTTGCATCACCAGAAAATTTGTCCCTGACAAATTTTTATTGCTTTCTTCTCATATTTTCACCAGTTCATTGTCTCCTTAGCATTTTCAATGATTTTGAAGCCTTGACAAATATCTTGAAATTTTCATTGATGTCACCCAATCAGATCCATGAGGAGGTAGTTCCAGCTTTATTCTGGTCTACATCCACTTGTTAAGTGGAGGAAAACTGGTGAACCACATTTATCACAAGAACACAGTCTGAACAACAGATCAAAATTAAATCTTTGTACTTCCCCATTACGTTATTTGCTTTCTACCTTTCATGTTGCGTACTTTTCTTTCCCATCTATTTTTGTCTTGTATCTACTATTTTATACACAGTTATCCTTTCTGTTTCCTTCTTGTTCTGTTTTGTTTCAACACTTCAGTGTTTTCTGCCATTCTCTGGCTACCCGAGTACATTCAATTTTAGTATTAAACTTATCCAGAGATATCTAATTTGAGAATATAATTAAAAGCACCTCTGCTAGGTTCTGTCTTTCTAGTGAAAAGCATGTTGTAGCCTTTCAATTTTCAAGATATGATAACTAACAATATATTACGAGAAAAACTAATAAAAAATGTCAGGTAATATGTGATAACAGCTTGTGCATGGTATCTCTAAGATGAATTAAAGCCTGAGTGGTGTTTTTTGATGCCTCATAAGTGACTAAGGCATAATTACACAAGCAGTTGAGATATGTTTAACTATAGTTCTTCCATGTTAAGGTCAGGAAAGGAATGAAGCAACGTGAAAAGGAAATTGAGCTATGGTTAGAAGGGACTTTTCTTATTACTCTAGGCTGTGAGTTCATGGGTTCTCACAGATGGAGCTAGAGAGGAAAAAAAGAAAAAAAATGTAAGAAATAGAAATAGAACAGCAATAGTGATAGATTTAAAGAAGAAGTAAGAAAGATTGGACCAGAGACTTCTATGATTGTTATAATTAGTAGAATTATTGGGCTGTATGTGCTTATCTTATGCTAGTCTCTTGGGGGTAGTCTGGAAAGAGATGTTCTACTGTAGGGCAGTACAGAACGGAGCTTAATGTAAAGCTACAGGTCATCCTAGGCGATAGGTTATAGAAAATCAAAAGCAATAGAATGAAAATGAAAAAATCTTTATTCCTTTTTAAACTATCCAGCTAGTTAGTGATGCGACCTGTGGAGAAATAGAAATAGGGTCTAAACGCCATGATTTTTACCATTACAGCAGACTGAAGAGATGTGTGTGTGTGTATACATATATAAGTAAATAAAATTTTGCTTCAATTTTCTAATATCAACAGGGAAATGAACCAATGTCTTCTAAGTAAAAAAAAACCAAAAAAACACCCTAATCTCTAGCTTTCTGTTCCCTGTTTGCAATAATACAGTTGAAAAGTCATTTAAATAAGCACACATAAAGAAAAGAAGCTACAGGTCATCCTAGGCGATAGGTTATAGAAAATCAAAAGCAATAGAACGAAATGAAAAAATCTTTATTCCTTTTTAAACTATCCAGCTAGTTAGTGATGTGGCCTGTGGAGAAATAGAAAAATAATTCTGTGCTTGAGTTACCTAACATTAGACTGAATAAAGCTGCTTAAACTATGCTATAGGGAACAATTCCACACTAATGACACATGAACCTAGATGATCTCAGATTATCTTTTCCAAAGTTGATTCTTATGGGGCTACTTTTTTCTCTGATATACCCATTAATGGCTTACAAAGGAGAAGTAAAGAGAGTGAATGCAAAAAGCTGTTATCAAAAAAGTTCCCCCTAATTGGTCAGGGGATTTCTTTAGAAGACACCCATTACAGTCTCTAGTACCTCAATGAGAATGTTATAAATAATGTTACATATTTTCCTTAATGTAATTAATTTATCCTTTTACATGTGTTGATATGTGGTTGTGTGTTAGAAAGAAAGCTTGACAAACCAACGTAGAAGATGTTTAATTTATTGTACGCTTTAATGCAAGTTTTTAAAATTGTCAGTGCCTTTTTGCTCTAATATGTTTTATTGTGTGATCAGCAAAGTGACTTTGGAGTTACACCCCAAGCACAGCCCTCACGATACAGTACTGGAAGTAAATAGCTAGGGCACATGTGTGCAACTGGCATCGCACCCAGAACTTTGATAGTCTCCATAATATTAATAGCCACTATAAGCAAGGTGATCTGGGTTGTATCCCCACTGTTGCAGTGAAACAGGAGACATCTAAGGTATGAAAAGTAACTGCAGCTATAAAGTCCTAAATGGCTGCAGATGTGCTACAATATACAACAGTTTCATAGTATGTTGGAAATTAAAGTTAGAATAAATCACAATGTGACACCCATCCTATGACCCCCCCAAAAAAAACTCCTAAAAAACAAAAAGAGCTTTTCCTACTCAGACCAGTCTCATAAACCATTTCTTACCATGATATTGCCTTATAACTAAAGAATATTGTCATTGGAACATGGCTGTTGTATGGTGTCTTGTGGTCTGTTAAACACTAGTGCTGTTGTGGCTCCTGCAAACTTTTCTGTATTGTCCTTGGAAAGCACTCCCATGTACTCATCAATAAATCAAATCCTAATGAGAGCTAATGAAAGCAGAGTCTTTGTTCAGTAAAATACTAATGCTACTTTTTGTTATTCACTCTGTGAAAGTATGGTTGATTACACATTGCAGATGATGGTTCAGGTAGGGATTGTGAGGAGGGCAAGCCATCATCATTTCTTCCCAGTGGGACATTCCCCAGCTCATCCTGAGGCTGGTAAATACTTCTCGGATTACTTGACTTCCTGTGAAGTAAGCGAGCTGCACAATCAGAATTAAGACAGGGGATAAATGTGATCTTAAGTGTATCAAAGAGTTACAAAAATTGCAGACCTCGCTTTTCCATTGTCCTTACAGAGTGCTTAAATTAGTTTAAGACTGCATGGACTTCAGGTCTCATCTGTACCGTAAAGGATTTACATGGTTCATTCCTACTGTCGTTGCTTTCATTCATATCTACTTACCAACCACCCCAGGGTCTGTTCTAAAAACCGGGGCTTAGAGACACCCAGCTAAGCTCCCACGATTTGAACTAAGGATGGAAGTCAAAAAAGTCAATATTTTCTCACTATATTGTAGCTGGATTGTACCAAAGAGACATTTTCTTCCATCCTTACTCATATTCAGGGGTAGATGATATGACAACTTGGCTTCTTACATGGTACAAACCTGAAGTAAGATACGATGGTCCTGCTGTCATTCCCTGCCTTGTCTCTGTCTGGGGCCTGTGTCTCCATCATGATGCCAAACCTGTTATTCTACAGAGAAGAGGAGACAACTCCTGCTCTTCAGATAAGGGAGCCACATCTCCTGGGTACAGAGTTTATTTACGTATAGAACTTTGTCAAAAGTGACACCAGCAATAATTCACTGGAGAAGCTTAAAATGGCAAGGCAATCTGAGTCATCATCCTCAAAGTGGCAAAAGAGGAGAGTTGTATTCTTAGACAAAACAAAATTGGACCTAAACCGTGAAATGTGTATTGCCCGTTATTTGAAATTGCCAGTGAAAACCCTGTGATTCCAAAGCCAATCTGACTATGGAAGATGATATGAAGCAGATAGTAGCTCATTTTAGCCATTCTGCCAAAATC
This sequence comes from Fulmarus glacialis, assembly GCF_000690835.1. Taxonomy (NCBI): domain Eukaryota; kingdom Metazoa; phylum Chordata; class Aves; order Procellariiformes; family Procellariidae; genus Fulmarus; species Fulmarus glacialis. Next base: position 37,129 of record NW_009217455.1, read on the forward strand.
AGTAGTATTTTCGAGAGCTTCAGTGAGAAACAACTTTTCATGCCAGCAACTGAAGCAGTGTGTGTCAAAGAAATTAAACTCTTCTTTTTACATGCTTTGGTGTAATGTGAAGGGAATGTGAAGGAGGTATTCTGTAAGCCCTGCCGCATTAATAGGGATGGAAGTTACCTCTCTCTTCAGCCTGCTGCTCAGCAAAGCTGCCCTCAAGGTCAGCAAAATTTTTGCCTGAGTAAAGACTGAAGGGCTGGAATAAGTGGTGGGTCTGAACCAGAGCAGAGGTGTTTGAATGCTAGTTTGATTGCCTTAATTAAACTGATCACAGCTACTCAGTGTGAGCTCAAGCAGTCCCTTTGTCTTAAAGGCTAGAGAAAGCTTCACCCCACCACAGCCACCCTCATGTGTACATAGTCACAGCTTCAAGGATATTTGAAAATTGACATCTGTGATCCCTGGAAACTTACTCATTTCCAACATGCATTAGGGGTCTTAGTAGTTAGTGTCGTGGTTTAACCCGGCAGGCAGCCAAACACCACGCAGCCGCTCATGCACTCCCCATCCCCCCGCAGTGGGACCGGGAGAGAATCGGAAGGGTAAGAGTGAGAAAACTCGTGGGTTGAGATAAAGACAGTTTAATAGAACAAAAAAGGAAGGCAAAATAATAATCATCATCATCATCATCATCACCATCATCATCATCATCATCATCATCATCATCATCATCATCATCATCATCATCATCATCATCATCATCATCATCATCATCATCATCGAATATACAAAATAAGCGATGCACACTGCAATTGCTCACCACCTGTGCTGACCGATAACCAAATAGTGATCGCTACTTCCTGGAACACGCCTACCATTCATATACTGAGCATGATGTCACATTCGGTTGGACTCGATGATCTTAGACGTCTTTTCCAACCTTAATGATTCTATGATTCTATGATTCTATGGTATGGAATACCCCATTGGCCAGCTGGGCCAGCTGTCCTGGCTATGCTCTCTCCCAGCCTCTTGTGCATCTGGCAGAACACGAGAAGCTGAAAAGTCCTTGACTATAGGATACTTAGCAACAACTGAAAACATCAGTGTGTTATCAACATTCTTCTCATACTAAATCCAAAACACAGCACTAGGAAGAAATTTAACTCTATCCCAGCCAAAACCAGGACAGGTAGGAATCCGTACACTTTAATCTGTCCTGCCTTTCTACCCAGCCACGCTCCTCTCCATGAGCTGGGATGTGCAGGGGGAAACTGGGGGCAGGGCCCAGAAAGGGAGCACTGTCACGAGCAAGTGTTTCTTCTTCAAGAGGTCAATCTCTCCTGGGTATTTGCTACCTGAAGAGATCACAGCTGCACAAAAGTCTGAGCTCCCTTCGATCTCCCTCCCTCATGTCATTACACCTTTGAAACAACTTCTCATTGCTAATAAATGAGCTGCAACTATTGAAGCTTCCGGGGCTGAATGACACCCATCTTTGGATGTATTAACATTAGATATGCTGTAGGCTGGAGGTTAAAACTACCTTAGTTGCTAAGACCTATTAAAGTTAAGCATTGCAGTTTCCAGTATTTGTCTTTCAGGGCTAAGAAAGAGCTGTTTTGCCTCAACTGGCTAAAAGAGTAAAATTACAGAAGCCCTACCAAAGAATAAATGAAACATAAAAAAATATAGGTCCTTGCTTTTGCCCTGAGGGAAAATAGTCCTTACAGGGCAAGATCCTCAGATTTGGCGATTAGTTTCATTTGCCAGTTTAGTTTCTATGCAAACGAAACAGGAGTTCATAGCAAGATTTGTCTTGTTTAGTGATTTCACCTCTTGGCAGCCCTCTGCACTGACTCGGCTGTTTCTGGAGCTTATCCAGAGGCTCTGCACAGTCTTGAATAAAGCTGCAAGGTTCAGTACCATGTTTCAGCCCCTGTGTTTCCGCAGTTAGCTGGTAGTTTCTGTCTGCATTCAGAATCTCAGCTGCTTATTTCTTGCTTTAAAAATGTCACTTTCCATAATGAACGGTTGTATATGAAAGTCTTCTACAGTGTTCATTCCTCTTTTCATTAACATTCAGGGAAGGGGGGGTGTGCCTGCGTGGAGGGCCATAGATCAGTGATCAGGGTAGTAACATGTTTCTTTTTCTCCAGTCTCTCCTCTACTTTGCAATGGCTCTACTTATAAACCTCCCGCTGATTACATCAAGTGCTCTGCAAGAGGTTTCACCACCGAGTCCTCAACTGCAACCTTTGCAGCTTACTAAAGCCCTGCTTACTAGCGGGGCTTTGGCTTGTATCTAAGCAAAACCAAAAAGGCTTCCAAATTCATTTCACAAGGTCTCCCAGCCCAGTACCTGCAATCACTAGAGGACGGCTCTAAAATCTGGGACTGTATTGCCATTATCCCCATCACCTATTCTTCTGAGAAGAACAGAAAGGAGAATTTATACTTAGAATTTCCCATGACCAGGAGATTTGTCAGAGAAGGGACCCACTACACATTGTCTGATATAGTTCTCTAAAATCACATCTTTTTCTTTCCTTCTTTTGGCTTTCTTGCTTTCTTTATATCTATTTTTTGATCTATTGACTGATCTATCCTATCTATTCATCTCCCATTCTTTCACCATTGTGATACTAAGTAAAACTGTAAAACGTGAATGTAGAAATACAGGGTTGGCTAACTCTTTGACTCCAGGATTAGAAAGAAGACCATCATGGCATGTCTTAGCACCTGAACACTCTTTAGCCTTTTTTTTTCCTCATAAATGTAATTCTTTAGATGAAAACACTTCTGGTGAAGTAAATATTCCTAGGTTGAAGCGTAGTTTAATTTGTCATTGTAAGTGTTATTTGTTCTACATTCACTTAATAATTTAATTTGAAAAGATTTACCCTCGAGTATAAAGAAGTAAACCTTTTCAAAACCCACTTAGCCTGTGAGTAGTTTTATTTTCTGAGGCATCCATAAATGACAACTACCCTAAAGTGTTTAAAAACATTTGTCCATAATAATCATAATAACAATAAAGTCTAATGCTGTGAGGCTTCTGAAAATGTCATTTGCGAGAGAATAACATTGCCACACCTGGTTTGTCCAGTTATTTTGGGGAGAAGGGAGTGTTATTGGCCTTCATAAACTGATTTAAAACATTATTTTCTAACTAATTTTCATGTCCAGTTTCTGGATATTAAATGCTACAATGTAAAAAGAATCTAATAAAATTCTATTTTTTGTCATATGAGATTTTATTATACAGCTTTTGAATTTACTTTTACACATTGCATAAGGTGATAAATCAGTATATTCCAATAACAACAGCTATTCAGTCACATACATTATGGCCTCATGGCTTCAGAATACTAATTTTGACCCTGGTTTTAGTGTCAAATCTCAGGTCATTACTTTCCCAAAGTTTATTTTCAGAGCCCTTTTTTCAGACGTCACTGAATATAAATATAAGTATGTCAGCAGCTCAAACACAAACTATGCTAGAAAACCATTTATCTTTGCTTGTTGAAATAGTTTTTGTAGATATCGATTCACATTCATTTTTTTCATACAGATTGCTTTTAATGCAGCTGCTTCAATAGTAGATAATAAAGTATGTCCTTAATGGAATAATTTTGCATATTTCTCTAGATTAGCAGCCTATTTAAAATGGAGTTTGTCAGACTCAGATGCCACTGCCTATTGTTCTTCAACAGGAAAAAGAGAGAAATAGTCGATAAATAGGTGGATACACAAAATTTGTGAAGCTCCATTTATTTACTCCAATATAAATATTCCCACCTCAAGTCATTGGGTGTGAAATCACAAGGCTAAACTGCTGCTCCAGCTCCTAATTCATGGGCTTTCTAAGTGTTTAGTGCTTGCTTACACCATGATACCATATTCCTACACTTTTGCCATCAAAACCACCTTCTGAAAACTTTTTTTTTCCTTGCATGAAACAATGTATGTTACTTAAGCATTGTTGACATCCTTAACGCTACAGAAGTTTCAAAGATGTATATAGTTTCTAGGCAAAAAATTCCTATTACCTTTGAGGGTAATTAGGGGTTTTTTTTCCCCTTATATTTTTCTGAAATACCATAAACAGACATATTTAGCTTAAAGTTGAAATAATATATTCAAGGGAGTTAAATGTAGTTAAAATAAATCTCTTTGTTGAAACTGAAACATTTCAAAATAGTGAATACTGTTCAAAGTATTGTCTTTACTCCTCTGAGGAGCAAAACCAAATTTCAAAACCTTACAAGGTATTGAAAACTTCAGCAAATAGGAATTTCTTTGCTCTTGGAGCAAAAAAGCAGATGACCCATTACAGATTCACACAAATGTTGTTTGCACCCACCCGTCATGTCTCTAGTAAAACTTGGGCAGTCTTCCTCCTATGTCCCCTGCAGAAGTGTGTGGGGAGTATCGAAAATAGCTCCTAAACTATACATTAAAGAGGGAGTTTTGTCATTGGGATGGATTAAAGGTTTTGACTAAACGAATTACATTGCTGAAAGTAGCTTCAAACTGTACATCATCAAAACCATTTATTTGGCAGTCTAAGTCATCTATGTGTCAAAGTGCAGCTCTAGAGGATAGATTTAGCTATTGCCACAAAATCCCTTCCCTTTGCAGAAATATGGGAGTTTTTTGACAGCTGAAGCTCCCAGACAAAGACCCTGGTGAAGATACACAAGTATGCAGAACAGTGCAGGTGTTTACAAGTGAAGAGAGAAGGATGGGGTTTTTTGTACGTCTGAGGAGAAAGTTATCGGGCAGACTTCTCTTCAGATACTTAGAGTCACATCAGCACCTTGCTGCTCATGACCTTAGCACTCTCATACCATGTTTAAACTGAAGCATTTATGAAAATGTCAGATTGATAAGACTGAAAACTGAAATACATCACGTATTCACAGACTACATGGAAAGAGTCAGAGACATGCAGTT
>NW_009217455.1:42097-69561 GCF_000690835.1 Fulmarus glacialis
CTCCTGTACATCTCAGACTCTTGAAAGTCTGTTGGAGAAAATGAAACCAAACTCAGTAAATTTGTCCAAATGACAAGTTTTGTGCTTAAAGGGTCTTTGGTTCAGTATTGTAAAGCACACTGCCAGCCCACGATTTCCTATATACCATAGAGATTAATTCACAGGCAGCATCTGTACCAGAATGAACCAGGTAGTTCCTTCAGAAAGAGAAATTGGGAACGCTGGAGACTACCTAGCACAAGGCTCTAGACCTTACATATATTGGATGGAAATTCCTTTACACCATTTCACTTGTGGAATTCAGAACATATTCTGATACTGATACGAAGGTGGTGTTGACATAACCGCATGGCAGTGTGGATAGAGGGTAGGAGACATCAAGTTGCTAGCAACTTCTGCTTCGACTAGGAATGAACTGAGATGTGCTTAGATGATACTAGAAGGTGACATATGTTCTAGATAGAGAGGAGGGAAAAAAATGCAGGAGGAGCCTGTCACTGGTGTTAAGGAATATGCTTTCTTGGCTCCATAGCTTACTATTATTTTGACTCTAATATGTGTAAAAAGATACTCTAGTCAGAAATCATAGAAAGAGGATTTTCATAGCACAGTAGCCTACTGCATTTTGTGTCTGCTAACTTAAATATAGTGATATAAAGGAGACAAAAAGGGAAATATAGAGCCACATCTCCCCAAGGTTATTTTATCTAGCCAGTAAGCTATTTTAACCCCTTTTATTGTAGCTCAATATGCCAATATATCTCTCAAGTCATGCCCAGCATTTAGATCCCTGAACTACAGGTGACGCTAGAAAACAGCACAGTTAGCTTGTGGAGATGAGTCAGAGATGGCATCTATCCCACCACTGCCATGCGGTTGGGCAGCGCTGAGGGAGTTAAATGGATGTTCTCAGGAGATGGTAGTCACTGTCCTATTTTAAGTTACTGTTATTATTATGACAAAATAGTCCTATTTCTTTTCTATTTCTCCCTCACTTCTCTGGTACACTGTTCTAACGACAGATGTGTAAGTGCAGTCAGCAGAGGATGAGGACCAGTAATCTTAATCTTTTGTCCCTCTGGCAGTACAGAGTAGGTTAAAGCATTGAGATAAATAGAAATGTAAATGTTGGTGAACCCTCTTCCACCTTCTTTCTCATCAGCTATAAACTTTCTTCAGGTGTCATAAATTTATAAATTCAGCAATGATGTTCAAAAACTCATTCAGTGCAGAATCACTGAATGCATAAAATTCTAGTATTATCCATGTAGCAATTGTAAGTATGGGCTTGTGTACAGTAAGCTCAGTTCAGAAAAAAACATATTGAAGAATAACTCCATATATTGCCATGTTTTTATCTTTAGCATATTTTTTGCTTGAGAATCAAACAGAGGAATTATGGGACATAATGCTCCCTACATTTTGTTCCAACTGTGGGTGTCAGGAATGCTGAGAAACCCCTCCAATTTCCACCAAGTACTTCACATTCTCTCACGTTGTACAGCCATTGATCTTCGTGCTTTGTTTGTACTCCCAAGCACCAGCCACTCTTCTTATTCAGCTTAGGATATCCAGTTCAACCTAACCTGCAGAGAACATATATGTGGTTTATTACATTATGGTAAAGATACCTAGCGACATAACAAAAATTATCTGGAAATCTCTTAATGTCGAACTGTATATTTGAAGCAGCAAATTTTTAGCTTCTGAAAATCATTGCTTCTCCCTAAATCCAGTGGAAGTACATTCATGGACCTACTCAAACCCTAACTTCATCAAAATAAGTGATCAGGTAGAGTTCATTGTGCTGTCTGAACAACTGTGGTCCTAAGGCAGTCTTATGGCACAGATGAGATCTCAAGAAGACTGGTTACCTGGTTCTGCCATTTTCCTGTTATTTGACTTTTAACAAGTTGCTGCACTTCCAAGGACGTTACTTCTTGACTTTTCTATATCCTGTCATATTACACTGAGAATTGCCCAAGATCATCTGCCTTTGTGTCTGCTTTTGCTGTCAACTTTAAGCACAATAGGCCCAATTCATGTTCAACCACTCCAAGGAACTGCAGACAGCTGCTACTTTAGGGCATTCCTTAAGCGTAAGGTGATAGCTTTTCCTCAAGTACCTGCATTTATAATGGATTTCATTCAGACTAGGCTCCTTTATAGTTTCAAAAGGGAATGCCCCGGGAGGAAAGAAATCAATGTTCAAGCACTTACTCCCAGAACTGCATTTTTTACAATGCTTTTGATTGAAGGGGAGACTGAATCCAGGCTTCACTTTGTAGTAAATGCCCTCACCACAGGGCTGGAAAGTCAAATTTATTCTGGTCCCTCTTTCTCTCACACAGTTAACAGGAGGCAGAGATAAGGTTCCTTATCCAGGCTACTTTGCTATTAAAGCCCTCTGTACTGGATTTGGATCCCCTCCAATACCAAAAAGCGCTGAACCTGGGTCTTCCACTTACACAACAAGGGCTCTCCCTACTGATGGTTTTGCAAAAACGGATGCCGGTTACCTCTGCACTTGTCCTAAATAAAAGCACCAGACCTCAGACTTCCATGCTTTGATTTCCATGAGAGCTCCATTAGCCAAGTGGTGTGTGATATATTTGGTGTCATTTTAGAGATATTTTATTTTTCATCGCCATCTTTATTTAGTTGAAGACTTCAAAAAGAGGAAAAAGCCTTTGGCATCCAGAACAAAGATAGCACAAGCTAGGAGGAGTCCTCATTCTGATTTCATAGATCCCTGGTAGAGAAGAAAGAAGAAAACAGGGACAGTCAGCTCAGTGGGAAGCAATGGATCACAGTTGTTCATAATAATACTAATAGTTTTGGCGTTTGGACAATCAGACAGGTTGGACAGTGCATCGATGTTTCAATTAGAGAGGTACTCAAGTTCTTTTTCTGCATGTCCACCCTTTATGATAACGTGTGTGCCCACACATGTGTGTCGGTAATGTGGGGAGAGCTGAAGAAGGAGAGATAAAGTATTTCGTGAGCATAGAGACATAAGATGATATCTCTTTTCACAAGTAGCATAATAATAAAAGTGGATCTGATGGAGAAAAAAAAAAAAAAAACTAAGAAAATCAGTGCCTTTATGTCTTTGATTCAACACATCAATTCACATTAGATTAGTCCCAAGAGAAAAGAGGGAGGAATGAAGTATTTGAATTAGCTGATATTAGTGGGGTTGGTATAATACCATTTACCATGACAGGCTTAGTAGTAGTACTAATGCTTTCCTTTGTTAGTTACTTTTAATTTAATCCGATGTATGATTAGATATGTTGGGACCTTGACCATCAGAAAAAGAAAAAAAAAACAAACAAGGCAGTCTTCTAATAAAAAAACCAGCTTAGACTTATTGCTTAGACTCTATGGTTTGGCTTTCCAAATACATGAAATTTTATTATGACATCCAGTGATGGAGATTTGCTGTGAGGTATCAGATTTGACTTTTAACCTTAATTTCACGAGACTTTAATGATCTCAAGCAAACAAATGTGGCATTTCTTAAATATTGTTAGAATTTAACAATTTTACAAGAAGAAACTTAATTAGTAGAACTCCATTATTTTTTTAGGAAAAAAAAAGTTGTGTCCAGATCCATCACTGAGGAGCTCCACTATTAGTTATTTTTATTATTAATATTTCCTTCAGCTTTTCAAAATGTTAGCTTCACCAATAGCTTCCTATCAAAAGTTCTGCAATTTTATTTATGAGAAGAAAAAGGAGCAAAGCAAGATGCAAGAACAGGTAAGGAAGAAATAGATATTCTCCAACCAAGCCTAGCATACAGCGCTATGTGTTTATTACGTTAAGTATAAGCAAACACAAATGTCTCTATTAACATTATTAACACTCTTTGTAGACTTCACAGTAGAAAAAAGACTCTGACAGGGATTTTTTACCCAATTCCCTTAAGAAATGAGGTTTATGAGTTTATTCTTTCTTTATTAGTCCATCTGGCACCTTCTGCTGCCCATTAGTATTGAACACATTTTCCAGTTTCAACCAAATTCACGAGAGTAATGCAGATCTAAAAAATGTTAAATTACAACAAATGTGGAAAAAGGCAGGCAAATCGAGACAAGACAACCTATTTCTGTATCAACTGAAGAAAAGGTTTCTGCACAGACTCAGCAACAACGAATTGACAAAGAAGGACAAAACCTTATGAATGTCTTAACAAAGTTAAAGTTTTATTATGGATGTCAGCACTATGGAACAGACGTCTCCCATCATGGACTACAAAGACGAAGGCAAAGACAGATCTAAGTACTGTTGGTGGGACAATGGACTGAAAGGGTTTGAAATTCAGATAAGAAGGCCAAAAGACTCATTTTCACTGCTCTTTTTGCTTTTTCCTTGGCAATTTAAATCACTTAGGTTTACATTTGAGAGCAGGACCCAACAACATACTAATTCCTATCCAAAGCAAGCTAATGTCTCTGAGGTTTTTACCATTGTTGGAGTGTGATGGAATCAGGTATTTCTGCTTAATTTTTATGAATTTAGAAAAAGATCAAGCTGCACTACAGAAAGCAATATACTAAGCTCATATACTGAAATTTTACTCAGCTAATTAAAACTGTGTTAATGAAGTGATCAAATGAAGTTCATAATTAAGATAAAATCAATAAATCAATGTTTTTTAAACAGTTTATTCATCAGAGTAATACAGAAGTTAATATATCAAATTTAGATTTTAGTACTAAAGGAATTGTTCAGTTCTAACCTTTTCTTGGGATTATTTAGAGTCCTTGGCTTCTTTTTATCTGAGACTCAATGTTCATTCTGTCCTAGTTGGTGTCTGCACAACTAAGGGTCACACGCAAAAAAAAAAAAAAAAAAAAAAAAAATCGGATTTCTAATGCAGTTTGGAAGTCTATGCACAAAACAACAATTAAAAAAATTGATCTGCAACCATGTAAAGTCAGTAGATGCCTTGAGATTTTCCTTGTCCTGACTAAAAAGGTAAGCAGATTTGGCATGATGGTACTTAAAGGTTTGGCTTTCTGTGTATGCCCAGCACCACATGTCAATAATATACATACATTGTAAGCTACATTCAATGAATATGTTGTATGTACTGAATAGGAATACCTAAGCATCTGTACAAGGTAAGGATTGACAGCCTAAAATTATTTCCTGTCCTTTAACATTTAAGTCATCTAAAGGGAAGTAGGTAACTGTCTTTTTATTTTTAAAGGAAATTAATAGTGATGTCACTTCTCTTTTCCACAGGGTCTCTTGTTAAAAACTTCAGACAAAAAAAAATATTTATAAAGTTATGAGACTCTTGGTTTGACAGGACTAAACCCCACACCTTTCAGATAAATTTGGTTGCAGTCAAGCTAAGAATCAGAATTATATGATTTAAGTGAAGAGGACATTAGCTCTGTTGAAGGTAGGACATGGTAGCAAGAGGATTGAGAAATTCACGGAATGAAAAAATAGAAAAAGGAAGAAATATCTTGTTATAATCTTCTTTGTGACCCAGGCACCTTTCAAAAGGTAGTAGTTTATATTTGCTTTAAAATGTGAAAACTGGGGAAAAGATGATGGGACGGCCATCGGCATGTTTTTTGTTGTATGTGTTCATGCATGTTTTTCACTTGTGTATGCTTGTTGGCTTTGGTTTGCTTTTATTTCACATTCTATTCAAATCAAGCTTACAGACTTGACGTTTTCTTTTTAAAAATGTTGAGAATAGATTTATGAAAAAGGAAACATGAAAAGGATGGACTTTGCCTCTTATTTTCAACTAGTTCTTTCTTACACAAAAAACACAAGGATGTTTAATTAGCTAATGAAGTCCTTTTTCCTAACTAAAACACAATTACTTTGCACATTTGGCTTTTTTACCACGTCTTTTTTATTAGCTAAAGGTTCCATTCATTTACTATTAAAATTCTTACAGGCCAAAAAAAATCTCATTTGCAAAATATACTTAGCTCATTCATTCCATTTTTTAATACATAGAAGAAATATCTGCAACATTTAAGGAAACAGCAAATTTTCTGCAATGAGCTGTCTGATGTTTGTATATTGCTCGTGAAATTGCATGAGGCGGTTACTTAATGTTTTAATTTTTCTTAAACCCTGGAAATGTGGTTCGTGGATTGAAAACTCATCTGAATATAGGAAAGAATCCCTGCATGGAAATGAGCCATTCAATCACTTCCACAGCATACAACTCACAAATATGTGTGGGTCATATGGATAATAGAAAGATCCTGCTTAAATGCTTAGTGCCAGCAGAAACAAAAAAGCACCCAGGCTAAACCATTATTAAGATATAAATAGGCTTGTAAACAATTTAATTGCATAAAAGAGTTGGTTTCCTTGGGACTACAGCAATTTGCATAATGAACCACAGCAGTAGCCTTACAATATTCTGTGTTAACTGACATCAAGTGAGATTGTCAACTTTTCAAACTCTAGACAGCATTGGCTTGCAATCCTTTTTACAGGGAAGGAGCTCTGAGAAAGAAAAATCCGTGTGTGAGGAGGAACTTTTCTACACATTTGTTCTTAGGTTTTCATCCAACCCAGTCTTTTTTATAAGCACTGGTAAACAACACGTTTCTTTCAAATAATAAATTGATGAGAATGATTATCTATCTTATTAGAACTCAGATTTCATAAAGAACCTCTCAGTCTATCACGTCTATTTTCTCGCTAGCTGTGCCTGAAACAATGGCTTAGACCTGAAACTTTCCCTTTTTAGGATCATTGTCCCCTTAAAACACTATTGCCTTTCCAGTTATAACTTTGTTTTTGTCCTGTTCAAGGGAACTGATATTTTTCCATTATTTAGTTGTCTAAACATAGGTGCCTAGTGCCATTTTAGATAACCCTAGGATAACCAACACATCTGAATGAGACTTGAAGATACAGAGTCACAGGATTGGAAAGGGACCTCAGGAGGTCTCTAGCGTGATCCCCTGCTAAAATCAGGTCAACCTGAATTCAGATCAGGTTGTTTAAAGCTTTATCCAGTCTGATCTGGAAAACCTCCAAGGATGTAGATTCCACAACCTCTCTGGGCAACCTGTTACACTGCTTCATTGTGGCTCAGATCTGCAAATCATTTTGAAGAAGCAGCTGTAAACCAAACAAATTATATCCTAGAGATACTATAAAGCCATGAGATGCACTAAAATATCTCAAATTATGCATAAGGAAGTAACCACAGTGCTGCTGATTGAGATTTCGCCTAATGACAAAGAGGGAATTAAGTCACAAAGTTAGACAAGTATAATGCATAATGAATAATCAGAATACTACTGGGTGCTCTTTTTTCATTGACTTAAGTTTTCAATGTGTTTGGAAGATGCAGAAGGTTGACAATGTTTTGGAGGAAACCCATTCATTTTCATAGCATATTTGGGAAGCTGATAGGAGGCTTCCCTAGCTGCTGGTCATGCTTCTTGTAAAGTAGCCCAAAATGCTGGTTGCCTTATTCACAGTGAGAAGGCACTGCTGGCTCATACTGAGCCACACATCCACCATCATCTGCCATCTGCACAGGCCTTCTTCTGCAGGACACTGTTCAGCAAGTCACTTCCATTCAGTGTTGATGCCTGGGGTTACTCCAAAGTGCAGAACTTTGCACTTCTCTTGGTTGAACTTCATTTCTGAACCTCACTGAAGTTTTAATGGCATCTTGTCACTTTAATATCTTTATATGCAGTATATACATCTCTCCGAGAAGTAACGTTACAACAACATTTGTGTGTTAATTTGGACTTGAGTTTCTTTAAGGTGCACCACAATGTTGTGTCAACACCATGAATAATAAAGCAAGATTGGTCTGGAGGAGACAAATTTGCTAATTATGGAAACAAATATTGAACGAGTGTTATCCATAGCTACAGGTGGATATTCTTAAGCTTATAAGAGGCTATGCATAAATGTCCTTTTCCACATCTACATAGGGCTGTTCAACTCATCTTTCACCAACTGTTGTCTGCAAAATTTACAACACCCAGATACTAGAATTTTAGATTATTTTAGGTTGACTTATGAAATGTTAACAAATAAACAGAAAAAAGTCCTCTTAAAATACAAAAATATGAATCGATGTTGATATCAGATTAGTAAAACCCCAGTTGCACAACTATATTGAAATAACACATTGTGAGTTTAATTTTCAAATTAAGCCGAAAAATAACCATGGTATACTCCTAAATTTGGGAGACTTTTTTTTTTTTTAACTTCCAGAATTAGAATGAGGTGAAAAAAGATCCTATCAGGTTAGGATGTTTTACAAATAAAAATGTTGATAGGACTTTGAAATTTTTTTAGCTGTATTACTGTGCAAAACACTACACTTTGACTAACCAGAATTCTTTGGCCTGAGATTCAGCATGCAGGGATATAATTGCAGCAAATGAAAATTTTTATTGAATATAATATTTTTGCCTCTCTTTGGACATCGCTGTGAACCCTAGATTGCTGTATTCTTATCAAAGTATGTCAGCTGGCTGTCTGGTAGAAAGGGGTTTTAGGGGAGGATTAAGGATAAGTCCTTTTCAAATGTATTATTAAATGTAGCCTTGGGAAACTCATCTATGGAAAAAGACATTCAAGAGTTATCAGAGATACCACTAAGAGTATATCTCATTGCCAGTACTTTTGACTACCTCTTTTCCATCACTTTTCCCTTTCTTCAGAAACATTAACTCTTCTTTAATCATTTCTTTGTGAACAGAAAGAGAGAAAAATAGCTGATTTAGTTTTTTCGGTCTTTTAATGGCCCTTAACGCCTATTCTGGAGAATGTTTAACAAATGTGGTAAATACTGAACTGATGTTTTCTAGATGTCAAAGACCAAAATCTTCCTCAGGATATGTAAAATATTCACAGCAGATGCACAGGCCAACAATTTGCTGATGGAGCACATACAATAGTTTTAGCAATTTTGAGGCCATAAGCAGCTGGTAAGGACTTAAGGGTGATGACTGTATTAGCACTGCAGATTTGGATTTCACTGTTGTCATGATTCATTTTATTCAATTTCTTAGAGTGAATAATGTCATTAACACTGAATTTCTTCCAAAGGAACAACACAAATATATTAACTAAATTCATTCTGAATCTATTTCCCTTCCCTCTGTCAGCCGGCGCTCTTGGTCAGACACTTTGGAAGATTATTTCCTGGACAGAAAAAGAATAAGAAATCTATTCTGACTAAAATTATGTTGTGTATAATATTTCTGGAGGATTATAAAAGTCGTTCACAATAGTGGCTGATTGCTCCCTGTATTTTCATTACTCTTCCCTATTTTGATCTATTCATGGTGGCATTGGAAGGAGAATCAAGAAATTCATTTCTGTGTGTCTCCGGGTAGTTAGATAACTACTTTTTCAGCTTGCAGAAAACTGTTACCTAGTTTCTTCATAAATGGGAAATATCCATTTATACATAACTGCTTTGCTCATAGAAAAGGTATGAGGAAGGTTCCTGAGATTAAAGGTTCACACTGCAGTCATGTGTCACTTTCCGACTGCAGCTGAATTGAGGAAGTTCCTGCTTTAATTTATCCCCAGCTGCTGTTTACTGTGTCAGCAATGGGCGCTTCTTCACCTTCCAGTTTTCCAGCATGCCGACTTCTCTGACGTCTCCCTAGGCAGTTTCAAGCCACATAATTACAATGATATATATGCTTTCAATATAGATGTTTTCTAACCTGTCTTTCATCTAATCAGTTCAGAGAGTTACTACTCATGCAGGTATGCTGGAAAATCTGAAGGGTCAGTAACCTTTGGAGGAAGAAGGGGAAGAGGCTGAGTAGTCATCTGAAGCAAGGCAGAGCAGAATATATGTGCTCAGGGCTTCCAGCTAAAACAGCAACATCTAAAAGCTTTGTACTAGGTATTCCAGCTTCCTCCATAAGAAGAAATTTAAGCACCAGAGCGGGAAAAATCACATGTTGCAAGAGGAGCTAGGAACAACCCCAAGAAAATGCTGAGTCCTGTATATGAGCTTGAGAGATGGAAGATAATGAATACCTATTTCTTTCAGGTTCAAAGTCTCCCTTTGGAGGTAGCAAGTTCCTTTTCCTTCTGTTCCATTAAAGAACTTAAGTTGATTCATTATTTTCCTTGCAGACTTTGTCCATGATAACGATGGTGATGATGATGTAAGTCATCTATGGAACAGGTTAATAGCTGTCCTGCTGATTCTTTAAGAGGCAGAATGGGTTGTTAGGTAACTGAAGGACATTCAAACCTGTTGCATTCCAAAGAAAGTGCAGGCTATGGGAAAGACACTTTCTCTGCTGTGCTCCTGTACAGGAAAGAATATGAGAGTCTCAAAGCAGCTCCAGAAAGGGGTTGGATCTTGGAGAAGAAGGAGAGGTAGAGAAAAGGCACATTTCACTGCATTTGGCTGGAGAGGGTACACATTGGGAAGATGAAGGGAGGAAAGTGAAGAGCAAATTCTATTCCTGTTATCATTTGTAAGTTTTTGTTAAATAGACTTTGGTTAAAAAAACAAAAAGTGGAAGTCAGGCCTTCCCCTGCATCAATATTTTACTTTATAAATGAGAGATTAATGGCTTCTGTTACACCCAGATTAGCCTTGTATTTCTTTTCACATAGCAGAGGGTAATAACGAGATTACAGTTTTCCTCAGCTTAACTTCCTGGGCCAGTGTCTCAGCCCTGGGACTATCATGTAAAGGTGATAGGTGATAAGATTAGGTGGAAACTTTGAGCTGCATTTTTTTCAATTTAGGTACAAAGTGTTAGATTCATCTCAGCTACAGCCATCTAAGAGCCAGACATCCAGTCAAAGTTAACCATATTAACTTTGTATTAACTCAAAAGATAGACCAGAAGACTAGCTTATTCTTAGGTCTATGTTTAACTTCCGGATGGTTAGGTGATGTGGTCACTCTCCCTCATGTAAGGGAGACCCTGAAGTTTCTAATACTGAGTTTCAAAGGAGAGAAGAAACATGTCTCAGATGCAACACGTCTCAGGTTGACCTTTTGCAAGGGGACAATTTCATTCTGTGAGCAATTTTGTCTTCTCTGTTCTCAGTCTTGACTAAGGAAATCCACCTGTGGTGTAAAGCTACTACTTCATATAAGCAGTAAATTAAGTGAATTTTTCACAATATTTTCTACAGATAATGAAATACTATATTCTATAGTGAAAATATGATACTGTCCTCACTAAAATATGCAGTGCAAGAAGAGATCATTTTGAACGAAAACACATTTACAGCCTTGTTGAAGAATAACAAAACTGATTTTGTTACATTATAAATTATGGCTCTTCCGCTTGCCTCTCTTCAAGAAGTGTTTCTGCAATTACTGCTTAGTAACAATTGTTAAATGAGGGGGAAAGAAAATGTTTTAACTACATCTCTCATTTTTCATAACTTTAAAGTTATTGAAGAAGCAAATTTATATATCCTTTTCCCATGGGAGAAAAAAAATATTGAAATACACCTGATATATGTATTACAGAGATAACAATAGGACACCGTTACATAGATACGAAAGCTGTATGCAGAAGAAAATAAAATGAGATTAATATGGCACCTTTTAATTACTCTGTGGGAGATTAAGAATTTGCATGTAAGTTTTAAAAGATGCCACATTCAACGGCTCACAGCATCGTTGAACACCTTGATAACACATTGCCCTCTGTAGGACTGAATGCAGCCCCAATCTAAAGAGAAATGAAATAGTGGGGAGTCTAATAACCCATAGGACTAGCTGCTAAATCCATGCCTAAATTTCTGTTGACTTTGCAGAGTCAGAGCTAAGTGTCCCTAGAGGATTTTCTGGAAGCTTGCGTTGATTGGAGTCCTGCAAAATTTTGAGCTGTATTATAAAAAAGTGAATAACATCTTTGACTATTGTGGGAAAAGACATTAGCTAACTTGTACTCTTAAGGCTTGTTTCTGAAAATCATAACCTTCTCCTTGTACATATAAGTAGCCTCATCAAAGTTAGCATTTTTCACAGGTACAAACACAGCACAAAATTGGCAGTTGTGTTGTGAGTGATGAAATAGAGAGGAGGGATGGGAATTCATAGCAGGAAGATGTTTTCTCTTTGATATTTACCAATCAAGTTTGAATTTTGGCTTTGCTTGAATTTCTGAGAAAGACACTTTAAAAAAAAAAACTTTCCCTAGCAAGCTTTCACTGTGTTGCTCATTTTCTAGGTGGATTATTTGAGACATTTGGAGGTTGATTTTGTTGTCTGTTGAATATTCACTACATCCACTGAAGAAAAAGCGAGAACTGCAGAAGTTGAAAGCCTCTCACAAAGGAGGCTGAAGGAGCCTCAAATATTGAATTAAAGTTACACAAAAAAATTTAGTTCCAGCTCCTGTGAGCTCCTGATTTTTGGCACTGCAAACCTGTTACTGATGTAAAACATCATTTTTAGTGGACATCTATTACTGTACTAGTGCTCTGTGAAATACTGTGTGAAGAACTTTTAACCTTATGAAAAGCCTTTTGATGTAAAATTTTATATATAGAGATAGTTTAAAGACTGATGGTACTAGTGAAAGAATAACCAATATTAGTTATAATATTAGTGCTCATAGCAAAGCATTTTCTCCTGTGAAGCTGCAAGTGGAATGTTCTTCATTGTAATCAAAATTATGAAAAAAACTAAGGGAAAGACTTTTCTCACACAGTATCAAAAATTGTCGGAATACAAAAACTTAGAGAAACTGACACATTGCTAAGGGTTATGAGACCTAGAAGACATAATTAAAATATTAAAGAAAATAGGAAAAAAAAAAATACAGAACATACAGGGCAAGTTACCAAGGAAACCAGTGCAAACTGAAGCTTTTACCATTTGGAGACAGAAACACAGGCATACAAACACATACACCCCTAATTTTAATGTCTGCAGCTCTTTTTACATTCTGCCAAAAGCTAGAGTCTTCAAGGATTAATTTCATATACAATAAAGTCAATTTATTTTGCATGAAAGGTACATTTGACATTATACTAAACAACTTCAATGTAAAGTCATTAGATTGGATAAATGAATCAGTTAGCTATTCCACTAGAGTTGGTAATCTTTTATTTCTCTATAATCAATCCAATCACCATAATAAATAATTTTCTTCATGGTTGTATCTTCAGTATACAAATATACTAATAACCAATGCAAAGTCCTGATCTCTCTGCAGCAAACTGACACAACAGATATTGCATCTACACATCTGAAACCCTCCAGAAACACTATCTGCCTTCAAAGAATTGTACCCAGGAATTGTTTGATGGAGTCCTGGTGGCATGGGGTAAAACCATGTCATAGGATAAAACCATGACAAGAACAGTGCTAACAACACTATGGACAAAGGTGAAACAGTGCTTAGGTCCATGTCCTTGCACTAATTTATTTGTGCAAATGTAGCCTTTGTTATAAGCCCAGGCAACATTTAAGTCTCATTTAAGCACAGTACTATTCACCTATCAATTTCTGGAGACCCTTGATGAAAAAAATACCTTGGAAAAAGCCCTCAGCACTTTGTGGGATATCTGTGAAATGTTTAATGGCATTAAGTCAAAACCAGCCAGGAACCTCAGCCTTCCAAAAGTGAGAAGAAAGGCACTTTTATGCCATTTTACTGTGTTGTCTAAGCAAAAGAAAAAGAAAATAAAAAGGAAGACATCAGGTAGAGGGAGGAGCTGAAAGTAGAAGAAAGAGGAACCTCTAATACACTTACTTCCAGAAGGGAGTCAGTGTATCAAGGGAATCAAAGAATAACTGAAAACAAATCCTGGACAGATGGACTGTGGGTGCTGTGGGAGCAGAGATAACTGGTAACATTTTCTCTTACTTACATTGAAGAAGTAATCTCAATTGCTCTTTAATGCCTAATTAAAAGTGATGGTGTTGGGATGCATTTTTGGGAAGATATTCTGATAAAATTCGTTCTTGGGCCATATCTGTGCTTTTCTATAAAGGGTCAGGGCAGAAGCATGCAGTTGACTTCTTCTAAATGTTTGAGATTTCATGTTTGGTTGCAAAGTTCAGCAGCATGACCCAACTGTACTCTTTATTTGTTGCTGATTTGCTCCTTCAGTTTTCCCAGCTCAAACACACCAAAGACCATTAACCTGGACTCACAAATTATAAACACTGTTTCAAAATTATTTTGAGCTCTTCAGATGCGAATATGATGGTGCAGTTGTTAGTGTAAATACTGATACAGACGTTCTTTCCACTGTAAGAGTCAACACTCATGCAGTCGTGTCTGTATACTCATTATACTGTGAGTATATTCATGCAGCTTTGCTGGCTTTCTGAGTCACTAAAAATATGTGAGCACATGGGTAAAACACCAAGGTTAATGAAGCCTACTCAGAGGCAATATATGCCACATTTAGAACTCAATACAACCTTAAAAAATCCACACAGCTGAGGGCTGAGGTCAGCTCCAGTTCCACCAACTTGGCATACCAACAAAATCAGTTCACATCTTTCTATCATTGCTCATGTAGACAAAAACACTGAGTGTGCAGGTACACCCTTTTAATGCTAGACATAAGCCTAAAAGTGAGTGTAGAAGTATGCTTTACCATAGCTTTATAGCACTTTTTTACTCATAGAACTGTTTCAGAAATTTTAACATTGATACGAGGTCTGATTTTTTTTTCCCAGACTTTCCGTGCAGTATATCATCAAGTCATGTTATGTCTATCACCTTTCTCAACTTCTCTTCCAGTACAGCACTCGATACTTGGCAAGAAGATGCACTTTTCAGAACCTTTTTTATTGCCTTGGAAAATCAGCTAAGACATTTTCACTGTCAGCTGTTTATTTGTAGTATTTTCCTCTTCGTGTTACAGACAGAACACATCAAGTGAAGAGATACAACGTGAAAACCTAAGCAACAGAGGGACAAGATAGACCTTCAGAAGCACTGCTTGATATTTACAATATAGAGAAGGATGTGTAAAGTCTCTAGAAAGACAAATGGCTAGTTTTTCATAAGTACTGTGTACTGCCTTGAAATTGTTTCAGCGTTTACTTTAGATAATTAAATAATATTGTCTCATTATTAAATTCTGAAACACAGTCCATTAAAAATTAATTTACTAGCCTATAGCAAAGAAATCCAGTTATGGTATTGCACTGAATAATAGAGACTCTGGCAATAACTAATTAATTAGCACTAAACTTACTTTCTCCAGTTACTGCTAAAAATGGATTAGTATTTAAGGATGATTGCATAGAAGTCACTAATCCAAGACTTCCTCATTCAAGAAGTAATTGGTATGAATTTAGACAGACTTTTAAAGTAAGTGATAAGGCCAAAATGTTATTCTCTGGATAATAAAACTGACCTCCTTATCTTCCGTGAGGTCAGAACATCAAGTCAGGTGATTCACAGATTTAGAAGCAGTATTCAAGAAAGGTATTCTTTATTTTATATTTATAGCTATGAATACCATTTCAAGTGGCAGCAGAATGTCCTGTGGATCTATTTATGATCTTAAAGCAGAATTTACAGAAATAGTTTAAATGTACAGCTGAAGTAATTTAAATGTACAGCTCTACATGATGACCATAAATTGAAGATTGTGTTTTCAATATTTGTTCTACAGCAATCTGCTATGATTTATTCATTGATTATTTTTATTTAGCCACTTTTAGATATTAGTAAATCACTAGAAGTTTAAAAGGTTTTTCTGTATTTTATAAGAATGGCTAATCAAATACTCCTAATGTCTTTCTGGGAAGTCATGAAGTTAATGGGAGACAGTGGTAAAAAATATTCCCTCTCTTCTAGAAGAAAGCTGTCATTAGACTCTATCCCCACTGTGTAAGCAAAACTTACTGCAAAAGTAAAATGTAGGTGAAAATGTTTTGAGTGAAAAACTGGACACAAGCAACAGTGAAGAGCTGCATCATCCAGGAATAAGAAATAATTATCTGGCAGGTCAAAGCTTAAGATGTGGGCCTTGCCTTTAACCCATGTAAATTCAAGACCTTTCAAATTGGAATTAAAACTTGTGTTCCAAGTTCATAGCCCAAAATTAATAATAATATGCACATTAGAACAAGCAAAATATAACAGGATATTAAGTAATAAAATATTTTAAATTGAATCCTATACCAATGTATATTGCTGTGTATCTCTTACCTCTATAAAATGTAATTTTCAAGTAACCACAAAACTATATTAACAGAAAATGACTTAAAAATTGTACTGCAGTGG
This sequence comes from Fulmarus glacialis, assembly GCF_000690835.1. Lineage (NCBI taxonomy): Eukaryota > Metazoa > Chordata > Aves > Procellariiformes > Procellariidae > Fulmarus > Fulmarus glacialis. The sequence continues at coordinate 58,327 of NW_009217455.1, forward strand.
TCTTATCATGGATGATCTTCCTGCCTGGGAGGAGAGTTAGGTTTCTGTCAGTCCGCAGACAAATGTAACAGCAGAGAAACACAGCATGATCTGTAGCAGTTGTCAAGTTGATAAAGGTTTGAAAAACCATGACAGTGATAGGAAGTCAACATCATTAGATCACAGAAGACTGACAATTTTAAATCTCTCAGATTAGTCAGTCATTCCTATTTCTTGAGGCCTCAGACAATCATTGGTCTTTTAATCTTTACAATACACAATGAGAAACCAGTTTTGGAATCCTAGTTTCTGTGTTTGTACCATAAAACCATGACACTTTTTCCAGATGTCAATGTGATTTCTTGAAGCCAGACTTATTTAATACTCCGTTCTCTTAATAACAATTCTAGAAAATTATGTCTTCATACTTTTTTTCTGATAAATAAGATTCATGAGGTAACGTAAGGCTTCTGTTTCAACCTATCAGAATTACATTTTTATACTGTGAAATTGAGAATATACACTGTGCATCCTGGGATGGAAAGAAGGCATATGGGGTATTTGCTTAAGTGAGTAAATCCTGGGATAGTGTTGGAGACTGCCTAGATCATAAACAACCAAACTTGGTGCAGTCTTGACACTGGTGGTTCATGAGTGGGATTCTTGGGGGAAAATAACCTTCAAAACTACCCATGTGATTTGTTCTGTACTTTGCAGAAAGAAAAATCAGGAGTGAACGTGAGTGCAATGTGAATGGTGATAACACCAGTATCCAGCTCTGAGAAATTCTTGACCTGGGCATGTAACCCTATTTGTTTATACAGACCAGACCATCCATGGACAAAGGACCTTTGTTTGCAGGAAAGGTTCTCATCCTAAAGAAAATAATTTTTAAAGTCTGGTTTTTAAGGTTAGAAGGGTGAAACTTCCCCACTGAAGTCAAAAGGAATTGTGATGATGAAGGCTGTCAGGGACAGAGCCCTATTTCTTCATTTAATATCAAGTGTCTTTCTCAAATCTTGTTACGGACTGGGGACACTGATTCTAGGACAGGTCTATTTCACAATTATTTTCAAAGCTTCTTTTTTATAACATTGTCTTGGCTTAGAAAACAACAACCAGCTTCAGTGTCATTGTTTTTGCAGTTATTACTGGACAATCACAAAGCAAATATTAATCATATTAATGACAGCGTACATCACTGAAATGTTAACCTTCAAACCAATAACTCAGATTCAATGGATCATTTTGGGACAGGCTTCTGAATTTGAAATGACCTTTCCCTGTCTGATAAAAATTGACACTGTCCCATTTAAGTCACAGTTTTTCAGCCCAGATGGTCACAGACAATCAGTCAATGCAATTTAGACTGGCATCTATGAAGCCAAAAAAAAAAAAAAGTCCCTCAGGAGTTCAAACAAAACACAATATAATCAGGGTAGTGTGGGCAAAGACGTAACATCTTAAAGAGGAGCATACAGCTGAAACGGAGATGACCTACACAGACAGCCAGAAGTTTGCTGGTTAAACTTTTAAGGTTTTTAAAAGAGGCAGAGATAAAAAAAATTACTCCCATTTTCACTGGGAACCGGTTCACTAATCCAAAGATAGTGAGGCTGTACAAACATTAAGCCATCTTTGAACACAATTTTTGCCCTGTCTCTAGGAAGGGGGAAAAAACAGAAGGAAGCTTATAGCATTTCATATTGCCTGCTGTTTGATTTCTTTTACATTTTTTTGTTGTCACTTCGCTCAACATCTTTGGATTAGGGAATCAGGGAAAAAATTTAATTATGTGCATAGCATTACTGAGATCTTAACAATGTCAGCGAAAAAACTGTTTCCAGAAGCCACAAGTGAAATATATATCTCTAAATATCTCTGGAGGCATATAATAAACCAAATTTTCACTTAGATACCCTTGTGATCTTCTTAAAGTTTATTTCAAGGACTTGAAGTTGTTGTTTTGGGTTTGGGTTTTTGGGTATACTCCCAGAAAGCCTTTCATTTGAGATCTTAACAATGTCAGCGAAAAAACTGTTTCCAGAAGCCACAAGTGAAATATATATCTCTAAATATCTCTGGAGGCATATAATAAACCAAATTTTCACTTAGATACCCTTGTGATCTTCTTAAAGTTTATTTCAAGGACTTGAAGTTGTTGTTTTGGGTTTGGGTTTTTGGGTATACTCCCAGAAAGCCTTTCATTGTTTGTGACACAGAACAATGATGAAAACAGGAAAAATATGGCAGATCACATGAAGCAGTGTGTTACTTTTTTATACAGCTCCCCATAGCCTTGGCTTTTCAGATATCCTAAGCCTCCACGATGAAGAAGAGCAGTCACTTTTGCAAATTTTCAATGAGAACTGTCCAAGCAAAGAACCATGAAAAGGCAAAGAAAGAGAAGTTAGTTAATTAAATTTGGATTTGTTGTATATCTCACATTTACTTTTTGTTTCCATTCACTTTGAACCTCATCATGATTTACATTAGATTTTCACATGCAGGATGTTTGGCTAAGGGTAGGACCTCAGGCAAAGAACATTTTATGTTTGTAGATTTAATCCATTCAAGTGATGTATGCTTTGCGATAAAAATTATCAGGATTTTGTTCCTCTTTCACACAATTAAGCTTTGATCTTACACCATAATTATCATGGTTAATAATGAAAGATATGTAAATGTTTCAAGTGTTCAGCATCTGATAATTTTCAGGGAGTGAAATGATGGAGGATATGGATATAAAGATGATTTGGGATAGCAGTGAGGAGAGAGAAAAAAGAAAACAAAGAATCTTTTTTCCCATGTACATTTAGAAATTTAGTTAGTGCTTTTACATGACTGTAGAATAAATTTACAAAGAGAAAGGGGCAGGTCAGATGAATTTTCATTTCTGATTGCAAGATTTTTAAAAAGTATGCTTTTATGATCATAAATACAATTCACTAAGTCTATTCTCACTTATAGTGAGATTTGATCTGAAGTTTGCAGAAGCTTAATTCTCTGAGGTGGACACTGGAAAAGTTCATCTCAAGTCTTGAGACAATGTGCTGCATGTTCATGTATGAATTTCAGAGAATGGTGCATATGTGATGATCATGTGAGAGAAGAGACCACAGTGATAAGACTGTCTCTCTGTCCTGTAGACAAACAATGTATAAAACCAGGCAGTGATAGACTAAGGCTACAGATGTCTCAGCTTCTTTTCTTGCCTGGGAAATTATGAAGGTCACCACCATGTTAGGTGGCAAGACCTAACATGGTTCTCTTTATCGATAGCAGCTATAATGCACTTTAAATAAGAGTTTCACTCTGATCTGGCTTAAAGTACTGGGTGGAGGTACAAGTTCATCTGAAAGTCTATTGTTTACTTTTATACATTACACTTTAACAAGTAACTATTTCATCATATCATTATTTTAACAAGTAATGTAATACCTTTCTTCATTCAGACATCTGTCTCTCTGTCCAAGTTTGAGTCCTGTCTTCAGGCTATGGTTAGTTTGTGCTATCTTTTAATTACCTTTGCACTGCTTTTAGACTTTCTAAGAAAAAGTACGGTGTTGAGTTCATGGCATGAGTTTTCACATCACAACTTGTTCACTGCTGATCCAAACTTATTTATAGATAAAAAAGGAAACTATTTCACCTAACCTATGAATAAAAATAAAAGTACAAGAGCATGCAACCTATTGTTCTGACTTTTGAAAGAAAAAAAAAGAGGATGTTCCCATTTGAAATGCCACTATAGCTTATTTCTTTCAGACTTGACTTTTTTAAAGCACTGCACCTTTCCAGCAATGCTATGTCAGTGCTGTGTTACAGTGTTGCTGATACTCCTCATTTCCCCCTTTTGACCCCACTGTTTGCCATACTTGCTGGTGATCCCAGGAGATCAGGTTGAGCAGCTCAGTCAGACGCTTCCAGTCCCTTATTTCAATGAAAGGAAAAATGTCTGTCCAAGATCCATTTATTTCTAACCTAGCAGCTATCCAGGTGTTCACCTCAGTCTGCTGTACTGTGCAAGCCAAAGAATTTCATTGCATCTCTTGGTTGAACTGACACCTTGTTCTTTTGTGCCTGCTCCCAGAAGTTGGGTGACAAACAAGAGACTAGTTCTGGTGGGTTTTTTTTTTTTTTGTCCTGAGACAATTTCTTTTCTGTGAAATAAAGGAGAAAAGTTTTCTAAAAAAAAATGTTGTAGGTTAGCTATCTCATTAGATTAGGGAAAAAAAAAAAAAAAGAAACCTGCTCTCTACTAGCATTACACTGGAACCATTAATTGTGACATACTGCTTCTTATACTCTTGGTGGTTGTTCTACTTTTGGGGTAAAAAAAAACCCCTGAAACTTCTTTGGAGAAGTTAGTACTTTCTTCTGCTGCTCATTTTACCCAAACAAATAATTAATTTGAAAGGAAAAAGGCTTAACTAATGCCTTAACTGGTTCTGTAACTCTGCAGACTGTGCTTTTCTTAGGGTTTCCAAATGTGATCTACCCTCTGTGAATTCCATCCACATCCCACACTTGGACTTGTACAAAAGACATCTATAGTATCCTGTTTGGCAATAACCAGCCATCAGGGTTGTAGCAAGGTGAAGGTGAAGAAGAAACTACATATCTTAGTATAGTTGTCAAAGTCAACAATTTCTTCTCCAAGCTAAGCAAAAATATCCTTCCACTTAGCAGAGGGAGATGTAGAGCTGTGAGTCTACTGTACTGCAAAGTTCACATAAAGAAGGAGACCTTGTTCTAAACAGCTCTCTACACTTCTAAAGCATATTTAGGCTAAATGATGTACTGGTTTCAGGGAGGAAAACTGGTGATAGATAATACAATGTTCTATTAAATGCTGCAGAACACCAATCACCTTCAGATAATAAACTCCTAAAGAAAAGGGAGGATTAGATTATAGCTTACATTAAATTAGATCAAAGGAGTTATTCTTCATTTATGCTCTAATAAGATGGAGAAGTCTCAGGCTCTATTTTTTATAAAACTTTCATTAAATCAAAAAACTGCAATTCTTCATCTTACACAGAAATATAATTTGCTGCTGAAGTTTGGACCTTTGAATTCCAATATGTTCCTATGTTTTGTTCTCATGTGAAATTCAGTTGCTCTGCAGTAATAAGATCATTGTGATAATAATCAGAATGTTTGCAGTAGGTTGTTTGTAACTTTTGGGGGAATGTGATCATTATGCAAAATTTTAGATTAAGTTCCAGATACTGAACATTCAAATAACTAATGCGTTGTGTTGGAATTTGGGTTCATCTATAAGTACAAGTTCTGGTTGCAAAATTTGGATCCAAAATATGAAGATGTTGAACTCCAAATTCAAATCCAGCATTTGAGCTCAGTCTGTTTTATAATCATTTACAGAAAAAGCAGTTCCTCTGAGAATTCTGACCTTCTAAGTTCTGAAATTTGGGCATGATCAATTTGCATTAGAACTCTCACCTTATTGTGGGAGATGGCCTGGAGATCCTTTGACTTCAGAACTGTAAACTCAAAGAGAATAAGGGAAAATCAAACAAGACCATGAACAGTATATTTTCTCTACTTTTTGAGGGAAAACAAAAAGATCTCTTTCTGAAACAACCAACCAACCCCTGGTGTTTTGGTTTTACATTTGAGAGCATTGGAGACACAACTTTCATAAAACAGAGTCTAAGAACACATAGTCACCATAGTCTCACCAGAGACTACCATCACCCTGATTGCTAAAGAGGGAGGAGATGTTTGCAAGGAAGTATATCTTCCTGGAAGTGAAACAAGTCAGAAAATTTACTTCTCTTGACAGGGTTTTGGAGTGTGTCTATTTAATTCACTCTGTGATTCCTTTTATATAACTGTCATAACCTAAAAGGTTTAAACCTTACACATAAGTAGTTACTGTGGCGTGCCCTTAGATAGCTTCCATGAAAGGGCAGAAAAACATATGTAATTTCTTATTGCTTAGTGGTATTTATTTTAATAAACTTGTATTGCCTGTGAGTTTTGGTTCTGTCTACAGTCAATGGAGAGAAAGAATTACATCCAAAAAATCAGGTCATCTCTTCTTAAAAAGGGTGTCTTACAGAGTTCAACACATTCCAAGAACCTCTGGAAACTCAATTTATTTGCCATCAATACAGTGTATACAATAACCTCCAAAAAAATGCTGACGTTGATTCTGCTGCTTGCTTATTCTTCTGAGCAGCACAGGACTATTAGTCTGCAAACCAGTGCTTCCCAGCTGTCCACAGCATCACCTACAACATCAGAAACTCAATCTGCTTGGGTTCCCTGTAAACGCAGCGGCCAAACTCCTGCCGGTGGCCCTGGCTGGCCTCTCATGTAACCCACATTCTTTTATATGAGCTACTAGTAAAATAAAGGTTGTGATATGCTATTCAAGGGGAAAAGATAGATGCCCATGAAAAAGGAGATGTCATCCACTGGCAGTATGCTGCAGTGGGGAGCAATTCACTGCAATCAACACATACAACTGTGTGTTCCCAGTCTTCACTTGGGAAACGAGTGATGTGACATTCTGTCAGGGGCATTAAGCAACTGCATAAAATGCCCAGGAAGGTTTTTTGTTTTCCTGGGAGCACATCTAAGTGAAAGCTTGTGGGAGTTGTCCTCCTCTGTGCCTATCCTGTGATAGTGCCTTCATCTATTCCAAAAATTATTCTAAGAGACATCTTGTCAGCATGGCTTGTGAGAAGCAATCTTCAGAGCGCAGCAAATGGCCGTGTACAAAACCAATGAGGCATTTAAGATACAACAAATCTGACCTTAAGGTCCTAATATCTGAAGTTTCCAGTGCTAATCTGCTCATTTTTTGCCACTGTAAGAGTCATCTTTTTGTCTGCACTCATTAGTACTGAGCCATGATTATAAGTCGCGAAGAGGACAACCTTTCAGCAGAAGTCCTTAGGTATTACAATCTACAGCACAACAATGCCTAAAATTTATATATAAAACTGTTTAATGGAGTTTGCAGGATGGCAGATTCTCTAAAGGCAATCATTTAATATGATATGGGGTCTCAAAGCCTGAAATCGCCTAATTTATTTAAATACTTCAGCTGAATAGATTTTAACTAATCATTCTCACAACCAAAGAAGCCCCCTCTACTGACAGTACTATGAACTATTTCCATTTTTTTCATCTTCTGCTGAAGCTGGGCCGGTGTATATCAAGAAATAAAAAAACTGAAAAATCTTGGAAAAAGGGGATAAAAGGGACTCTGACCTTGACTGCAAACACAAGAGTAAAAAGGAACTTTTCTTGAAATACGAATCCTAGATTCCGTTCCCTCAGCTTTTCAAGCAATTTATATTAAATAGTCATTAGCTAAAAAAGAGAAGTAATCTAAGAATCATAATTCCAGTCCCTTTATCTGCAGCTAAGTGCTGACATTGCTACACTAGAAATTGGATCCCTCTTGTCCGCTTTTCTTCTGGATTCCTGAATCTGAACACCAGTCTATGCAACTGGTGACTGTGCAATATTCCTGCATTAGCAGAAGGAATGTGGTTCCCATGAAGATTAGCCTTTCAACTTCACATGAAGGTTCTTTGGATTCACACCACACAAGGGCAGGATCAAGGCATCCCAGCCTTAGAGACAAGGTTCTTGTCACTAGTTTCTTATAAAAGGGACTTCCAGCAGCCATTTTTTAACTCAACATTGTTTAGTGCAAGTGAATAAGGCATGGTCTAAATATTCCTAGCACATTAGGCTTCCTTTGGATGTGTAGGCAAACAGTAGCTTGTCTGTTTTCATCGTTAACAGAAATTGGAAGGACAAAGATACTTAAATATCTAGTTTAGCAAGAGTAGCAATTTAGGAAGTCCAAGAAACATCACCTGAAATTGTAGGTGTTAATGGTGTCTTAGATGTTAGATCAGATTTTCCTGAATCATTCTTTTAGTTTAGACTTCTGTGCTTTACCCGAAGGGGATCTGAGGTACTCAAGTGCTCTGCTCGATGTATGCCAGACTGTTGTTTCTTCAGATAAGGAGCCAGCATTCACTCCCAGATGGTTCTCATGACTCAGGCTTCTCAGGCAGATACAGTGATAAAGAGGGAGAATAGGGAATGTACATTCACTAGCTTTTACACAAGCTTTTCACAAATCAAGATGTACACAAAGACGCTACCACACTTTTCCAGACATGGGAGGCAGAAATCCACATCCACCACCTGGAGTAGTTCCACAGGAGGCATAAGTCTTCCTGGCTTACAAGCCAACTAACACACTAACACCGAAATTGTGCAGGATGTTGTCTACACACCCAGGAAGGAATTTATAATGGAAGTTTAGTCATGATAAGGCAGGTTGTTTATTCAAGTAGATACAGCAGGGATGACCAATGACTTCCAGACTGTGAATTAGGTTGTAAAAAAATGAAACATGGTAGATCCGTTTAAGAGTACTGATTTGAATGCAATTTTCTAGTCAATGATTTTGAACAAGGATTTTAAAATAGTCATTATTAGCCAAAAGAAGAAAACAAAATGCTGAACAGAAACAACATTCAGGGCTGCCTTAAAAGTATGGTGCACCTTTCAGCCTCCCTAAGCATTATGTGTAGTCTTTCTGTCAGGAATGCTCACTTATGCATGACCATGATGAAGATACGTAAACCAACCGCTTAGTTAACATGCAACAAATTCAGTGCATTACAGTTGTTACAGTAATGAAACTTCACTGCCTTTTCAGATTAGAGGTCCAGATTTGGAATCCCCCTTGCGTCTAGAATTTAAGAAACCACTAAGAGGGAGACAGTGTTCAAGGTGAAGGAAATATCAACAGCTTCCAACAGCAGCGATAATTAACAAGCTAACTAATTAAAAGATATTCTGAACTGGACCACAAAGGAAACTACAGTGAATTACAGTGAATAATGGTCTTTAATTCACCCTTCCTCACCACAGTGTCGTGTGTCAGAGAGCTCACGACAGGAAGATTAAATTCCACTTCATTATAAAATAACCTGTTCATGTCTGAGGGCTTTTCAGAAGTGAGATTTAGATGTTCACATCATCTGAATCAAGACCTTTCAATCTACTGAGCTGCTTTAGTTCCTTTGAAACATAACCAATTAGAACAAGGTATTTTTGAGAATCTTGATTTCATGTAAGAGAAAAATCCTTGATTATAAGATTTCTTAAACACAAGAAAGGTGTGACGAGCAATGTGGATGAATCTCCATCCTTGCAGCTTTTCAGAACTTGTCGAGGCAAAATCCTGCACAAACCGATGTCCACATATGTATATCTTACCTGTATATTTATATATAAACATGCTAATTTAGAAAATAAATATATATCTAAAATTTCAAGTACATTTTGAAACTTTCTTACTTCATAGATACCTGCTGCCAAGGATATAAGACACCAGCCTTAGAAAGGAATAGCACTATAAATTTTTATTAGATGGATCAGAAGTATTTTCATGCTGTGGGCAGTGTCGGTTTATAAGAAGTACAGATTACTATCTGCTATAACAAGGAGCATTAACTATGATTAATGAGCTGACTTTGAAAGTCAGACCAACTCCACAATATAATCTTTTCTCCTCTAAGGCAATTTTTAAAGAAACTTTTAAATATTTGAATAGTTAAGCAGCCTACTGAAGCTGGTGCTGTCTGAACATTTTCAGCAATTGCTTTTTAGACTTAAATTGAAAAAATAAGATCTAGTTGTCCAGTTACATTATGTGAACAGAAATGTAATATGTATGTTAATGTAATTGCATATTGGGAAAACTCAGTTTTTGTAAAAACAGTCATGATTTTGTTAACTACATTTGAGCTGATATATATATATATATGAGGAAATTTGGGGCTGTTGTTCACTGTTTTACTGGCAAAAAAAGGGGAGTGTGTCATTGAGTACGTTCCTTTAAAACAGGATTACTGACCTTGTGATTAAGGCACAGTCCAAAGATCAAACAAACCTGGAAGGAACTGCACTGCTCATGAATGTAGAAGAAGTTGCTATCCTACCAGAGCAGGTTAAAATGCCAGATTTCTTACTTACCAGCCAGACCATAAGGTTAGCTGAGCTCATGTAGTTTAATTTCAAAATGAACCGATGAGAAGGGGTCGATCATGTTATTGGTTTAGGGCTTATAATGCCATTTTCAAATGTGACTTTTGACACTTTGATGTAGCTCCTCAAAACTATTCAAGCATCTAACTCTCCCTGAGAAATCGGAATTGAATAGTCATTGTGTTAAACAGTCACTGGTTTATAGTACTTTGCATTAAACTGTCACTGGATAAAATACATGAGCTGTCCCCATAACAGTGATTAGAACACGACTGTCCTCACCTAAGGTGTAGTCATCCAAGCAAATACAATTCAGTTCTCTCACATGCAATGTTCTTAGGGCAAGATGAGAAATTTACCCACATATACTGTACTGTCAGTGAATGCTCTAATGCTTTAATTACTATATATAGAAATATGTAGATAGATATACACATATATGATAGATATACACATATATGAAAGCTATTTTTTTTTTAGCTTGGTTATGGAAAAAGGAGATATGCATTATCTTTGTAGATATGTATTACTCAAGTTGTAATAATTTGGATGGAGTTCACCAGGGGATCCGTGAAAACTGATCTGTGTTCTGTCCTGACATTGCACCGACTGTTTTATGAGCTCATCTACTATGTATTTCCTCATTTGCTGGTTGTCCGGAAATCCTAGATGGGTGGGATGGATTCGCTGACATGCAGTGAGTGATATGCATTTCAGCATCTTGATGAACTCTGCTCAGTTCTGCATTTTGGGTCTGCTAAGATAATCACAAACATCTGAGTTACCATCTTCTTAGTGACTTAAACATAGTGTATCTTGTATGTGCAGTGAGCTACAGGAACCATAACGTACCAGAATCATAACAACAGCTACTCAGGTAGCTTCTGAGCAATATCTTGTTAAATTATGGTCCCTGAATTGTTCGAAATTATGTGTTTGCTCACACAGACAAATCATCACCCTTGATCTCATTGTAGGAAGTTAATCAAATAGTTAAATAATTAGAAGATGGCCCACAGTGTCATCCAGATTTGCAAAATATTTGGGTTTATCCTTTATACATCTGAAAATGTAGTGAAGTTTTACTGAGTGCCATTAAACAGCTATTGCTGTTCACTCTCAGGGAGGCAGACATTTCAAGGTAAAGCCAAGCAACACAGCAGCATTACAGTTAAGAATTTGGGCTATATCATTGTTGTG
>NW_009217456.1:0-7036 GCF_000690835.1 Fulmarus glacialis
ATCGATCCAGCCTGTCCAGGTCCCTCTGAGGCAGGGTAGGTAAATTACCCTGAGAGGCAGGTAAATTATCAGGCACGTGTTTCATTCTTCACTGTTTGAAGCTTCTCTATTTGTATGAATGGCCAAGACCTCACATAAGAGATATTAAGACTGCTTTTTAGTAACATGTGCATTCGTGATGTCTATACACGCACAAAGAATGACTTCAAGGATTAACAGTTTGTAGCAGCTTGGAGATCCACACAACATCACGAACACAAGCAATAAATCTGAACTTGAATCTGCTACAGCTGCAGTGCTCCATAAGCAATATATTGTTAATTTCATTTAGCTTTTTTTTTCAGTCTTAGAAAAGGAATGTAGTAAGAATCTTTGGACATTGAGAAACTGTGCTTCACTTTCCTGGATAACTTCTCTGGGGCACAATGTTACTGGAGAAATGCTTCTCTCTGTGTTTCAGGCTGAGAAGTCAATATTTGTACCTTAAAGGACAGTCACCATCTAGTCCTGCACCCAGGCATTAAAAGAACACTCATTTCATCAAGAAATGTATCACTGCAATATAGAGGAATAGGAAAGCTGTGCCTTTTTTTAGTAAGAATCAATATTAGGATAAGATAGGCCCTTCTTTAATGTTCTTACTCCCAGCAGGAGTAATACACAACGTAAGAACAACTATTTAAGTCCTGAAAGTTATGGACCTAAATCCTAAATTATCCTAATCCTCATCCTAAACTATCCTCAACAGTTTAGGATTTGATTATTCCTTTTTATTATCTTTCTCAATTTTGTTGGATATTTTTGTCCTAAAACATTCTTAATCAGAACACAAAGCATTGTTTAATTGTAATTTAGATGATTTTGATGATAACACTCTACCTTTTCTATTGAACATACTCTGGTACTTGGTGTAACTGATGCACTCCATGATATTTAAAGGATAGCTTTTAAAAGTTTATTGGATGATTTCCTAATTCAGATGTTTTGCCTAGTATTTTTCTCTTTCTGCAGTACAAAGTAGATCATATCCTCACAGGAATTCCTTTACTTCCATTCCATAATACGTCAGCAGTAGCTTTTAAAAATTATTTTTACATGACTGCAGCTTCTCTTTTTTTAAACATATGATTTTCACTGTCAAATGGGAAAAGTGACTGAAATAGCACAGGCTTACTCTCATAGCTGTTATGCTATTTCTTCATGCTTGGAAGTATTGTAATGTTCAAGGGAGCAATTAAAATTATTCCACTGTGTAGTAATAAAGAATATGATTCTCAAATCAACTGCCAGCCAACAACGTTTCTTAAACTAAGAGAACACGGAATTTCTGGATTTTATAATACGCTATGTAGATATTTACTCTGAAAACAATAAACTTCATTATAGTTTCAAATTTCTAACAAAAAAGTGAGAAAAGAATTTAAACAGTGTCCATAGTATTACACCAATGCAGTGGACCAAGGCAAAACATTTGAGCAATAAGATTACAAATCTATAAATATAAATAACTTTGTTTTATAACTGACAAACATTTTCTTTCAGGAATGTTTTAATTTTATATCACATACCATAAAATATATTTGGTTTCACCAACCTCTTCAACATTGCATTCTTCTACTTAGAGAGACAAATTTAATCCTATTTCTCCTTCTATTATATATTAATGTTTACAAAAATATTGTACCCCTGAGAGTTATATTTCTAGGATTCAATTTCAGTACTTGAAACAGCACTGATTCAGAGGCTTTTATAGAAATAATATGTGAAAGCATTTCAATGAAACATAACTGCTTTAGGATTCCCTTCAGTCCCCTCATGACACACTTAACAGTATTTCTCACACTTTCAGAGAAACCTGGTCTCTTAAGGAAAATACAGACAAAAACTGTAAAAATAAAGAATTGCGACAGGTATCAAACTTAAAGCAAAGTGCAGTAACGTTAACACATGGCAAATCAGACCACTTTACCATGCAGAAATCCTTTTGCAAGACAAACAGTGAGAGGTTAGTATAACTTGTAACACTCCCCCACCCTCACCCCCCGCCTTTTAATTATTGCCAAGCTCTCAATTTGATACAGCTCCTGAGCCACACACTCTCAAGCCTGGCATCACACACACACCTGAGACCAGGTATCCCAGATAACTACTCTGGGCGGAGCAGGCAGGACTGCAGAAGACCTTTATTCCAAACCATGCAGCTTGCACACATTAAAACCGAAAGTTTTTCTAACTGTGCAATTTCAATGGGACGAAAGATGTCAGTGGACACGGATAACAGGGGAGCTAAGGATACACCAAAAGCTCCAGTGCCATTAACCGGTGTGGTGTGTCTAGCGGTGGTGGTGGTGTGGTCTACTTGCATCATATTTCTTCAGCAAGGCTCTTTTTGTCTCCTATTTTACATATACGTTGCAACCATCTGCAAGTTATAGTTTCTTACCCATAAAACCAGGAATGGCTTTTTCTACATCAGTTCTTTTGGTTGTCATTTTATATATATATATTTATTACGGACATACTAAGAACATTACTAGTGTAAGTCAGACTCGACTTAAGATCTAGACAGGCTACCCTGGAACCACAGTGCCTAATAACTCACGTTACATTTTGCAGTGAAGAGATGAAGCAGCACTCTTCAGAGTTATCATCTCATTCAATTAAATGCTCCACCATTCTAGTTTTGTAACTTTTATAAAAGTAATTCTGTTCTTATATGTAATTGTGTCTCAGAACACAGAGCACAGGGCACAGAGCACACTCACACTGGATTGTGGATTGTTTTACTTACAGCAGATATCCCTTCAGCAAGGTACTTGGAACATATGCTTGTAAGCAAGTCCTCAACCATACGTTGAACAACTATAGACTTAATCTATGCATCAGGCTCGAGACTCCCCCTGCCTGGGGATGGCAGAGAGATCCAAATTTCAGGCACCTGCACAGAACTGCACATATTTGTACTTCTCTCGCCTGCTTTGGCAATGGAGGAAAAAAGGAACCGGCCTGAGGAACTCAACCAGTTGCTCTGCTCTGTTGTCCTTCAATTTGTGGAGCAAGAATCCCTTGCAGTGAGTGTGAGGATGGGCACTGAAGTATGCACAGGGATGGAGAAGTATTACACAGTGAAGACTTGAGGATATTTTCTTTCTAGTATTTTAGATTACTATGTTTTGAAATAATGGTACATAAATGAGAGTTTTGGAGAAGTATCTTAACATATAAATAAAAGGTTATATACAGAAGAGATTAATTTCTATTTAAAAATTTAAAAAGTAAAGATGAGGGTATCAACAGAAGGGTCTAAAGACAGCTACAATATATCCATACTAAGAATACATATAAATTACTACTACAGAGTCAGCACACTGCGTTGTAGTTTGGCAAGAGAGCTCAGAATTCCTGAACCCTGGCCCATGGGATCAAAAGGTGAAGATCTGAACATCTGGCTGATGGTGGGAGAGAAGATAGTTTAAGTTTCCTCCTCTTCAAGCTGGCTAATATGTCAAGCTGCATTTTCGGCACAGTAATTGATCTCTTGATTAAAACAAAGTGTTCCAGATTTCAAGGAAAAAAAAGGCAAACCCTCATACATAAAAAAGAGAATTTTAAAAAAAAGTTTGGAATTCTTAAAGCATAAAAATCTTTTGTGTCTAACCAAGTTCAACTTGAAGATTAAAATGAACCTTCCGATGAAGTTGCCTGTATAATTTTTTATTTAAACATTCGAGGTAAATTTAATAGGTATGCTTTGCTTCAAAAACATTCAAGAATAGCAAGTAGTATTTTTGCATACTAAAGTAGCTTTGTTTAGTTTTTGTAAGTGGCATAGAGAAAACTCAAACTGAATGTACATTAGGGCAATTTCACACCGTCTTTTTGTCAATTTTACAGTGGGTCAATTTAACAGTGGGTGAGCAAGTAACACCTACAATGAAAAAATCCAATGGTAATGAAATAACCGTAGTCTTTCATGTTTTCCTTTATAATATGCTTGTGTGTGTACACAGAAAGTGTTACTCTGTGATTTGAGTAATGACTGCAAGACAGAGGTGTCAAAATAGTCACTGCCTAAACCAAAATAATATCTCATTTTCCTTCAGACAAGACAAACAAGAGTTGCATGAAATAAAGTATCCTATGCTGTGGATGACGGCTAAAATGGGATGGGAAAAACCCAAGTATTTAAAAATCTTTAAAGATATCTTAAGAATTAAAAATAGAATCAAGTTAGCATACAAATAAAATTCAAGTGCTAGACTAATCAGCACTTGAACAACAAGGACAACAAAGATCTGGGTCTCTGCCGTTCTTTGTAAAGTAATGCTTTCCATGTTTTTTTAACCAAGGATCCCATTCTTTTTGAGAGGTGCCTTACCATTATGCAGCGGGCAACCAAAGCAGTACAAGGACCTCTGCCTTCTCTAGGGTCATGCAACCAACCAGTTTAAGAAAAGAAAAATCCATCCCATATCTCTTCTTGCTTACTCCCGTGCTCTCAGGTTGTCTGCTACTCCACCCCACCTTTCAACACACATTTCAGATTGCTTCAACTCATCTGCCAAGGCAGCTACAATGAACCCTTTTGACTACGCCGCTACAGAAAGTGAGCTTCATAGCCATGAACACATTTGAGCAATTAAAGACAGTGTAAGTAACACCGAAAACCGAGAACGACAAAATAAATCCTAAATAATGGGCTAGATTAGGTTCTGCTGCTGGCATTTTTGAACCTTGCTGGACTCTTTCCTCACTGGCTTGTTTCAGAGTACATGGAGCTCTACCAAAGTCTGCATTAATTTACTACGCCTACCAAAGTCAGGCAAACACAGCGATCAGAAGAATATTGTATCCTTTTTGAGACTGCCATATTCAAATGGCATAGCACAGGCACAGGGATTGGCTCTGCGCTTCTTAGGCTTACTCAGGCTGGCAGAAAGGAGAGGTTCAAACTGGGGATCAAAGGGATGACTTCATCTGAGATGTGTCAAAATGCAGAGAAGGGTGCACCTGCTGAAAAAAATTGTTTTGTTTTGTGTGTGCTGTTTTGTTTTTGTTTTTGTTTTTTAAGAAAGTGAAGGTCTCATTCAAAGAGAGGTTTTCTTAATAAAAGCATTTTTTCTTAGGGATAACTGTGATAAGAGGGCTTTCCACTTTCTAGATGTAACTAAGATCTCTGGGTTTGATTTATTTGGCTCCTTTATTTCTAACCTTCAAATGACTCCTGCAGTCTTTTTTGCACAGTCTGAATACAAGAAATGGAAAGCTTCACAACTGTCGTGAGATGAAACTGGAAATTTGGAACTGAAATTCCTCAGAATATAAATGGCACTAAAACTTGGCCTCCTTTATCATTGGAGACTCATTTGTGTATCTACAAATCACAGGAAAAATTCTTCAAGATGAAATACAAAAAAAGATAACAGAAAATAATTGCTTAACACATGCATAAAAGTATGACCTGAGCAGTAATGCTGTGATTACATTTACTACCTGAATAAACGTTTGGCTTTGAGGAAAAGAGATTCTCTCAAAAGACATATCTATGATTACAACTCCTTTGAAATGAATGTTGTACAAGCCCTTAGAAAACATTACTAAACAATTTGTGCAGCTAATATACAGCAGAGCCTGAGAGCCCCCTGGTACATGCTGCATCAAAACACCAAGTTTGTCTCTTCATGAATTCCTGTAAAAATTCTGTACCTCTCTGGGAATGATTCTCTCTTTACTTCATTCTTTTTACGTGCATAAATACTACTAGAAAGAGGAAAAGGTGAGTGGATACCTTTGGAGTATGTGAACCCTAACTATCCACAACTTTGGTAAAACTTCTGTAATAAATGACTGTAGCTATGTGAAAAAAATTGCACCACTTCACACTGCCTGTGCAAATACATCTCAGTAACTGATCTTTTACTATAAATTGTTATTTTTAGTTAACTCTGAGCAGGATGCCCTCGGGAGCCACAAAGTCCAGTTATAATTGCGGCTACAGTTTTGAATCTATTTCCTCACGTGTGCAATGCCTTACACTGACCATCAAGCAAAAGTTATATACAGACATTTCTCATATGCTTCAACAGAGCAGGGTGACCTCCACATGGTAATTAATAGAATTCCATCTTTATTGTAGGCTCTGCTGGGGTGTTTCTTTGTTCAGTACTGTCCGGCTGACTGGAAGATGCACGCCCTCACGTAACCCTCATGCACCTTTGAGCAGTCCACCACCTCCTCTGACCTTTCCCACTGAGTACCTACCTACTGCTTCAACAGACAGCTGCATAGTCGTTGACTCTTGGCAAATGTGGCAAGGATTTGTTTCTAAGTTATATAATGATCTAAAAATGTATCTTACTGGTTGCTTCAAGTCAGCAGTTATTTCACAAAATAAATTGTGTGGGATATGCTGTGGGGAGTCTGCAAGAAAAGAGCAGTAATGCCTGAGAAATGCAGAGAAAAGTTGGAATACTTAAAATTTTTAAGTCCTTTCAGTCTCCTCTTCCATTATGCAACTTTTTAATGAAGTTGTAAGTATTTTCTCAGTTCTTAAAAACTGACCACATTAAGTATATGCACCAAAGCATATTTCTATTTTAAACATATGTAAAAATCTCTGAAGTATCGAGCTATTTTTATTTTTACTAGTTGTGGTGGGTTAACCCAGGCTGGATGCCAGGTGCCCACCAAAGCTGCTCTATCACTCCCCTCCTCAGCTGGACAGGGGAGAGAAAATATAACAAAAGGCTCCTGGGTCAAGATAAGGACAGGGAGATCATTCAGCAATTACCGTCACGAGCAAAACAGACTCGACTTGGGGAAAATTAATTTAATTTATTACCTATCAAATCAGAGTAGGGTAATGAGAAATAAAAACTAAATCTTAAAAACACCTCCTCCCCACCCCTCCCCTCAACTTCATTCCCGAATTCTCCACCTCCTCCCCCCCAGCGCCGCAGGGGGACAGGGAATGGGGGTTGTGGTCAGTTCATCCCACGTTGTCTCTGCTGGCCCTTCCTCCTCCGGGGGAGGACCC
>NW_009217456.1:7641-65231 GCF_000690835.1 Fulmarus glacialis
AGCGGGTCCATCTTGGAGCCGGCTGGCATTGGCTCTATCGGACATGGGGGAAGCTTCTAGCAGCTTCTCACAGAAGCCACCTCTGTAGCCCCCATGCTACCAAAACCTTGCCATGCAAACCCAATACACTAGCGCAAATGATTTTTAACAAGATCAGAATCATGAGACTATCTGCTCCCAGAGCTGTCTTCCTGAAGTACAAAGAATAGAAATGTGAGTAGAAACCATTACTTTTGTGGGATTTGGGAAAATAAAATTGAATAAACAAATCCACAAATCAACAAAGATCAACGATTCAAAAATCCGTTTGTAGCACGAGTGAATATATGTAAGTAGCTGGGTCAAAAAAATCTTCCAGAAGTTAAGTTCCTTTTAGGTGGCATATTTTTATCCTTTAAAAAGACGTTGACATAACAGCACAGAAAGTAGCTGTTATTTAAAGTAGTAATACTAATACTGATACTCTTAAGAATTATAAGTATCTTTTTATGTGTATTGCATTCATGCCCAATACCTCTGTAGGGAGAAGTAACTGGTTGCCAACAGTAAAAGTTCAAAAATCACAAATGAGTTGAAAAGATTATTAAAAAAAAAAAAAAAAAAGAATTGCATTTCTTATCTTTGGACTGTACTTTTCCAGAAGTTTTCTCAAAATGTGTCTGTTTGATGCAGGGCTTCAACTAGACCCAGACAAGATGACAAACACATTGAATTAGACACTATAAACATACTTAAAGTGATTGTGCTTGCCATGTGTAATACACACGTTAGTAGCAATGTAACAATGATTTTGTGAAGTCAGAAATAAACAGGGATTAGGCTCATCTTGTATACAGGCTGCGAAAGGCTGGTCTGGGCAAGAGTCAGACTGACGCCTTGAAGCTCAAAGGCTGGGTAGGTCATTAGCAGTGTTTTAAGGTACCCAGCCTATTGCAAACACTACTTGAGAGGAAAGCTGGTGTTTTCTGAAAAGATACTGTGGTCGAACGCAGCCAAACCCTTCTGTCACTTAGGCAGGATCTGCCGCTTTTCCTGCACTTGGACAAAATCTCCCACATGCTTCTTTGAACCTGGCATGTACTTGTAAAGAAACCACTCCCATTAGTCAAATGCAGAAAATAAAAATGCAGAAGTAAAGCACACACTAAGTATTAATTACAAACCCATTTCAAGTAAAATATTCCCATATCTAAAACCAACCCTACGATCGTTCCAAGCTCCTTACAGCAACTACACACACTCTGCACTCTCTTTTCCACCCTTCATGTGGCCCATCCATAGTAATTCAATCAGAAACTTCCTATCGAAAACATCCTCTACAGATCTGGGGAAAAATCAAGCCTTGAATGCACCTTCAGAGGGAGCATTCCTCATCCCCTGCAGCCCCCATTTCGGTAGCCTCCTTACCTGTGCTGGCGTAACTGCTTGATACAGCTATATGATGAACTGATACAGCTACAAAACAATAAGCAATAATAATAGCAATGACAACATTAAAGGCGAACTTAGGAGATAGAGGCTGGAGCTGCTGTTGAAGACCTGGGTAAGTACGGTCGTAGTGGGAGAACATCTGCAACGGTTACTTGTGCACCAGCCAACGCAGATAAATCACATGCTCCACGTGTACACAAGTATTTACAAGACAGCAGTAAAGGAAGACACCTAATGTATTGGCTTGTACACTTGACGATTCTGAGCATAACCCATTACTAGCTCCTTCTACACTGATTTTTATCCACATTTGCCTACCACAGGATCCTAGCACTTTCTTTCAGAGGGCGCAGTTGCAGACCAAGGAGAATGCCCACGAAGCAGGACCCAACATGACTATTTCATTCTAATTTCATTCCAAGTTGGAGAGTTGTAATTTGATTGATTTTGGATTAAAGTCAAAATCAGAAGGATTTCTGGGCTCTGAAATGTCACATGGGCAATTTTTGCTAAATTAGGACTCAAATCTCCATGAGTTGGATACACATATGTTGTGCGACAGATAGGTTTTACAACTGATATGTTACTTAAAAATCATGCAATATAAAATATGGTTAAGTATTTCAGTAAAACTTAAACAACAACAACAAAGTACCAGAAAAATGCTGTAAATTACCCATAAGGGCTTGGTTCAAATAACAGAAAACAAGAAATTAGGGGGTTGAGGCTTGGAACTATCAGAAAATCCCTTAAAACCACATGAATTTCAGGGAATTAAAAAATGGTTCCGGGCTATACTTTGAATTTGGGGGCATCTATCACTATGAAGCAGGTCATTAACAATATTTAAAATTGATCTTCATGTGAACACATTGATGTTTTTAGTCGCACATTATATAAACAAAAACAACCAAGGGCGAATTTGATGTTTTAATTTATGAAATGGTAACTGGAAATCCTGCTTTGCTTATGCACCTGACCTTGCTATGCTCATGGTGTCTCTTTGCAAAACTGCTGAATACTGATTTTTAAGCACGTTGTCCTTCAAGTGCTGTTTTAAGCACCCCCTACTACACGAACAGATGAAGCAAACTGCCGACAAGCTGCAGTGCATGTAATACACACGATGCGGTTAACAAACAGCCTTCTGTAAAACCACAAAGGCCAACTAAGTCTCTGATTAAGTCAAGCAAAATCAGTATTGTTACGCCAGGATTACATTTATATCTGTCTTCCTAAGTTTTAGGCTTCTCTATCCATTTAAACATGGATGTCTTGAAAAATTTCTTACCCTCTCCATGAAAATATCAGACAAAACTAAGCCTGACCTTGGAGAAAATTTGTAGAAGGGGAACAAAGCGGCAATTAACCCCTAAGAATTGCACTTCCATTTTCTACCCTCCCGCTGCTGACTTTGTCATTCCTTTAGTAACAGAAAGATTTTCAAAATTTCTAGTCCATTAACCAACAGCTTGTGGACACCAAGGAGCAGACGGGAGAAGGCACATTAAAATTAGGTTTTGGTCAGGAAGGAAAAAATAGAAAATGCTGCACATAACTGTACAGAAAGGGAGACGATATCAAACCAACTCATAATCTGAAGCTTTTAAAAGTATTTAAGGATGCTTCTATAGATTTACAGGATTCAGGCTTTGGAGTCCTGTTGTTAACCAGGACTACTTCCTGGAGAATTTCCACTTTTTTACCATGAAGAGATAAAACATTTTATTTAAAATATTTGAAAAATGATACAGAATTATTCATAATATCTGATACATTAAAGCTAATAAATACAGATGTACTGAATTTTATAATTTAAATGTTACTTTAATACTTTACTGATTCAGTGTGTAATGTGATGTATCTATAGATATTAAATTTTACTATGAAATGCACTAGAATAATTAATTTGTAAAAATGCTGTCCATTTTCATGGATTTATTTTATATATTTAATTGAGCTTTCTACACTGTAAATTAGATTCTTAAGGGAGAACGTCATACATTTCATCAGATTAATGCTCTGCCAATTTAATGTGTTCACCAAGAGTAGTAGTTTTCATAACAATCAACTAGCTCTCTGAATCCTCTTTTGGATGTTAAAAAGACATTATTTCTATTCCTAAGATCTTTGCTATTACTCTCTCCAGACTTGCTCATAATATAAGCTAGCAGGAGATTAACGTAATGTGCTAAACGGCTAATAAAATCTTTTATATGTTTTGTATTTATTATTTGAGAATTTCTACTTTCTCTCTTTATCAACACAGTGCTGTGACAAAGATTTGGACAGTGATTCTACAAATTTTCATAAGTTTGTGACAAAACATTAACCAAGATCTGTATTCAGGTTATAATCTGACTGCATAGAATCTTTTTCTTGAGTTCCCTGTATGGAAATGAGAATGAAGAAATAGAAATTCCTCTGAGGTTATAAAGTTTCTGGTGTCTGATAGAGGAGAGAGGGAGAGAACAAGAACTGTTCTTCTACCCACCCCAAGTCAATTCACACACACACAAAATCAAAGAAATGCCCAAGCTCTATTTCCTGCCCCAGTCAAGGGGTGATTATTTACACAAATCCATGCAACACCCCGGGGATACAGCAAGAGTACACCTCCCTGGCATATGCCACAGCATGGGACTTCCCCAGACATCTTCACAGGAAAAGGAAAGTGCAGATTCAAGTCTGCTCAGGCCAGAAAGGAAACTGCGCGAGGCTTTCCTGCATCTGGATGCACTTCTCCTCTTAAGGGATGGAAATAACACCGGTTCTCCTTCTTCTGCTTTTATACATATACTCCTTCATTTTTTGTTTTTCTTACAATTTCATGAGGGCAATTTTGAAAATATTTGAAATTTTTTAAAGAAAAAAATAAAGGAAATCAAAAGAAAACGGAAAGAATCTGAAAACTTTCATTTCTCTGCCTTCCCAAACTCTCTTCTCCCACTCATATTTTGGTTCAGGTGTGAAATTAGACTCCCAACGAGATTTCCCACTGTATTAACTTTAGCATCAAACATGTTTGAGTGGTTGCATTCCCTGCATGTCAGGGTAGAGAACAAACACTGTAAGCCTCATCCAAAGGCTCATGGCCCTAGAGTTCCAAGCTTAGAACCTTATTTTTCATTTAAATGACCAAATACATTTTTGGCCCTCGTTTACCAGGAAGCTGCATTTCATGCATTTACATTTACGCAAATCTATAAAAAGTCCAAGACGACAGCTTTCTGGATGTTAATTCCAAATCCCCATGCTCTAGGGAATCCCACTAGAGCACAAGCAGGGGGCCGTACACGTGCCAGGAGATTAAGTACAAAAAAACCTACAACCTATAACTGGAGATACATTTCAACTACTAAGTTAGCATTTGCATATGTATCTGCTTAAGGAAATCTGCTTTTTCCAAGGAGAGCTGACTATTGCTCTATCAGACGCAAAGACACTCCTTGCCACTGCCCCTGCCTTCGACATCGAGAGTCTCGCAGCAGCTCTTGCATGATTAACAGAGCCATGAGGCAATGGCTGGTCTTAAGACTGCCTTAATTAACCCCAATTCCCTTCACCGCTTCTTTTACCTTTGTGATCCAAAGATCTGAGAAAGCACTTCCAATCCCCTTCCACACCTTCAGAAGACTCTTTAAAAGGTGGCAGCTGGTAGTGTCACTCTCCTCAAATTAATCTAAGTAGCTTCACGGGGATATCTGTTGCTCGGTCTTGTGACGCCGATGGTCTCATTATTGCAGGACTGAAATTCCCACAGCAAAGCGCAATTTTAGGAGGAACCACTCTCAACCTTTGAAGCATCTCTCTCTGTTGCAAGGACACAAAGCTACACAAGACGGAGAGAACTGCCTTCGCCCTCCCCAATCTCTGCAATATTTGCTCTAATAGGAGAAAACTCACAGTCCTCTTCCCCCTCTCTTCATCAAAGCAGAAGAGAGCAGGATATATTTTTTGCTCCTTGCACATAGTTGAATGGAGAAAAAGCATCAGCGGGATCCACGCAGCTCAAACCTACTGTTGACAGCAAGAACGTTGCTGTTTTTCTCAGCATGAGACAACCACAACCTGGCAGATCAGTATTCAGACAATACTTAACCAGTGAAGCTACAGACCAAGGGGCACTTATCTAACTACTTATCCTCTGCATCAATAAATATCAGAGGTTATACATCCCTACAACAGACAGATTTTTTCCATGAAAAGATTCATGTTACTCATTTAGTCACACATTTCTTCAACTTCTTAAATTCTATGAGGCACTTGCACAGATGCATACAAATATGCCATTTATATATCAACAAAGGACTAAAGCAATTACAGAGTGTTTTAAAATGTTATAGCACATACTGTATTATGCAAGTGAGGAACAATATATCAATCTCACTGTTCTCCTGGTTGAATATAAATGTAGTATCTGTATAATCCAACCATTCATATCTCAGACAAATATTGTAATTACTTACTTTGTCTATTTTGCTCTGCAATATTGTATAGCAGAATGGTATCACGTACAACAAACGGCATGGTATAGGCATTTATAAACACCAGCCTTGGAATATGTACATATAGCATGGTTTGGGGAACCATTCTTAACATAAACTGCAGGACATGTATG
Source organism: Fulmarus glacialis (assembly GCF_000690835.1). Lineage (NCBI taxonomy): Eukaryota > Metazoa > Chordata > Aves > Procellariiformes > Procellariidae > Fulmarus > Fulmarus glacialis. Next base: position 13,694 of record NW_009217456.1, read on the forward strand.
TGAAGATCATCCCAGGGGGAAAGGAGCTGGAGTACTGGAGATCATTAGATATGACATACCCATCACCATTGTGGCTGTGAAGAAAATGAGGGAAGAGGAACTGGCACAGGAGATGCTACAGAAAGAACTCAGTAATACAGTATCATATATAGGCAAAAGTAAACAAAAAAGAACCACACAGTGTTCAAAGAATCCTAATTAACTTGAGAAATCAAGCGCTTGAAAGTTGGGGAATGTCAGATTTATGGTTGTCTGTGCACTTGTATTTTCTACTCATTGTGCAGTCGTCTTCTGTACTACATAAAGATGACCTACCCGTCTCGCCACTTTATTTACACAAACACAGAGAAGAATTATCTCAAGTACTTCTTTGTTCACATTTTCAGTGTATGGTTATCGGTTCCACTGAATTTATTCTGCATTTACTACTAATTGACATGAATGTCTCATATTCACAGACTTAATGATAATCTAAGGACTTTTAGAGATAAGGATAGGAAAGAAACAAACATAAAAAATACATGCACAATCTCAGAAGCATTTCTCACTTTCTGTTTTCTTTTCTCTCTCAAGTGGATTGGAACTGGAGTAAGGATTTACTAAAGACACTCACTGTTCTGCTAAGATGAATCATTTCACCTCACTCTCAAACCTAATTAGCAATATGTTAGCGAGTGGAGAGAACAGATAACAGGCATCTAATCTGCCAAATGCTGCATCCACAGAGGCCCATTTATCTAACCTGTGTGGTGTTTGGTGAAAATCTGGACAGATTGCTACGCCCTTAGAGAAGACCTTTGTATCAGACGTGACCTTGCAATTTCTGAAACACCAGGTTTAAGTTTCAAGTACTGAATATTACTATCATTACCTCATGAAGGTGATGAATCTTTTCCAAAAATACTGGGTTTATAGTCTGGGACCCATTTTATTCCGTATTTTAGTTAATGACCTTGGGATGAAAATAAAGATGCACTAATGCAGTTTGTTGAGGATACAAAGTCAGGAGGTAGAGTCTTCCTAGAGGAGGAGGAGGATTTGAATGTCCTGTGGGGGGAAAATGCATGATCTTGAAGACCCCAGAAACAGAACTGGGTTGAATGTAATAGTCCAAAGGGCACATGGGACTAATAACATGAATTCCTGATACATACTGGGAGCTCATTAGTTGGAAACTGCAGCCTATTTTAGTCTGCCACAGGATGACTATGAGCCACTTAATTGAATCTGACCATGAAAAGGGTAAGGCAAGGTATTTTCGTAGAGAAGGGGGAGTATTCATACCATTGTATAGCCTGTACCGAGACCTCATCTGAAGTATTTTGTATAATTTCAGTTATGCATGTTAAAAAAAAAGATGAATTCAAATTTGAACAGGTGCTGACCAGGACTATTACAGAGATCAAACATAAAACTGTCTTATGGGAGGAGGCTGAAGGGACTTGGTTTTCTTTTGCTGAAATATGAAGCCCAGGAAGAAAGATGATTGCTTGCAGTAAATGCACTGGAGGCAAAAGATTTGTTGAATCTATGAGAGAACGTTGGTGTTAGAACAAATGGGTAGAAACTGGCCATGAATAAATTAAGGATGGAAACTGGAAGAAGGTTTGTAATCATCATTACAGGAGTGTGGTCCTACAACAACCTTACAAAATGAGAAATTGGGGAAGGAAAATCTAATAGGTGGAACCTAACCAGCCTAGGTAAAAGACTGTATAATGTTGCATGCCACGGCAGAGGACTGGATTTGGTGACCTCTAAAGTCCCTTAAAATCCAATGTTTCTATTGGCTTAGCTGAAAGCCCTCATGTCTCTAAAGAGCTGTTTGCAGATACAAGTACCACAGCCACCACAGCCCACACAGTGATTAAATTTATTTTAAACAGCCTTTTTTATTCTGAACTATATTTATACTTCAAAATAGTCATTAGTAAAACCTTAATGAGGCATAATTGCGCACTCATACTTCCAGTACCCACAGCAGAATTACGGTCATGCAGTTCAAAATCTGATTCGGTGTCACAAGCTATCTACGTCTGAAGCGTACAAGTTGGAAGTGCTCTGCATCCAGTGGGCATGCGTGGCTTTTAAATCTGGTATCTTGTTTGAAGCAGCCAGCCCATCTCAGGAAAAATGAAGACCATAAAAGAGAATTCATCTTAACCTGTAAAAGGGAGGATGCTAATAGCTAGGACAATGACCTCTGGGTATTTATTCTCTATTTAATTGTTTACTAAATAAAGCCCCTAAATAAACCAAAAGTGAGAGAAAAAAGAAACTCTCCCAGCACGATACATGATAAACAATAATTCCATTGTAAATCATTATCATCAATCTCCTCTTGCTTAAGCAATCACAGCAGGTGCGCTTACAGGCTCTCGTAATCCAAGCTAAGCAATCTATATATAACTAAAATTCGATGAATGCCAATTTCCAGTACTATACCTTCTTGTCTCACTATCATGGCTTTTTGTGATTTTCTGTTTCTACCATATAAAAGTTCTTCCAGATAAAATATGGTATCTCAAGACAGAAATAGTTTCACACTACTGTTAAATGGAGTCATTTGCTCAGTTATGAGTTATAATATGGGAGGGAGAAAGAAACTTCACGACCTCCTGTAATACTAAGATTTCTAAATGACAATTTCCATAATGTTGACTGAACCTTCTAAGTATTTAAAGATGTGAACAGTTAATATCGCAATGTCTAAAAGGCATCAGTTAGTCAATGTTCAAATTCAGAGACCATTAGAGAACTGCCTCCTCATGTAGAAGAAAATTCACGGCAGCCTAAGTAATTTCTCAAGACACATGGCTTTACTAAAGAATTGTTCGAACTGTTGTGCTGTCTGTACAACACTTACATAAACACAATGGGAGAAGATAAGCACTCAATAATTTAGTTCAACAACAATATAATTCCTTGTAAAATAGCTTGTTGGAAACACTCTGATTTTAACTCCATGGAAAGAGCTTGTCATCCCATTATTAAGGCCTGCCAGAATAAAGTAAATAATGACACAAAAGCTAGAGTTCTTAATATTAATCCAAATGTAAATTTTCAGCAAAATTATTCTCTACTGAAAGAGCAATTCCTCTTTGTTAGAAGAAGATACAGCATTTTTCATACAGCACAAAACACTTTGATTCCTGTTCTAAGTGTAAAGTAAAGCTATTCGGTCAAAGCCAGTCGGTATCTCCAAAACGCAAAGTCACGTCACACAGCTTCAGAATACACTTTGAAGGCACATTTGGAGCTCTACCTAAAACAGAACTGCATATACACAGCCTGTGACTCTTTTACTGGGAAGGCTAATGTTTCCATTCATCAGAACACAGTAAAACATTTTAAAAAACTAAATTACTAAACAAATATTAAAAATATAGCTAAATAATATATAATGTCTTAATAGACCAAGCCTTCAAACACTATCTGATCCAAGGCCTGTGTCTCTTAAAAAAGGAGACAAATCATATTAGCTAATTTTTGTATACAATCCGGTGCCAAATATGAGTATTTTTATACATTAAAAAATCTATATATATGGTGACACTTCATAATACACATAGGACATGTAGATGGCTGTGATTCTGAAGAACCCGCTTTACTTTTACAGAATGAGATCAAACTGATACATTGGAAAAAATGTGATAAACTTTGCTAGATCTGCTCATCTAAGGAAACTACTGGATCATGTCAAATACACGCCTGCCTATATAGAATTAAACCGTGAGCTGACAGTAGCAGAGGTTCACCTAAACTCCAAATTACTTTGCAATTGCAAGGGTTGAGTGCTACTCCTACAATCACTACAGTTTTGCCAAACTGTCTCGGCAACTTACTAATAAAGACATAAAATACATTCACTTGTCACAGCGTGTGATGAAAATACTAACGGTGTTCTGCTTACCTATAAAAAAAAATACTCTGGCTCTTCAGGCAAGTTGAATTTCTTCAAACTGAGTTATCACAATGTTATTTTACAGTTTACAATTTACATTATAGGATCCCTTTATATTTAAAGACTACCAAAAACCCAAGTTATTGCGTGAAGAGTGGATATAAAGAAAACTTGCCCCTTCCTCATACGTCTTATATCCTCCAACACTGTTGCCACAATAATCTAATGTCCTGTCAGATGCCCTTCACAACTGCTCTCTGCTTCAATACAATACTGTCAGCATCTCCCCACTCCTCCTCAGCCCACCTAGCTTACAACTTTCAGCTTTTTTCCATTTTCTTCCAAATAATTTTGGGCAGGAGTATCTGTGTGTGCACAGAGTGGCTAGATATTGAATGAGCCAAATTAACTTGAATTTCTCAAGTTTATGCTACAGACCTTCCCCAAGCAGAAGAGCAGGGGGAGAATTGGTGAGAAAAGCTGATCAGCAGCTTTGCTGAACTGTTGCTTTTTATGAAACTTGTAAAACAGGCTAATGAACGTACGGACAGGCAGCAAAATAGTGTAAATCTCATTTAATGAGAAAAATAGACCATTCAGTTTACAATTGTCCAGACCAACTCAAAGAAGCAGAAGAATTTCTAAGAACGGTATGCTGTATTTATTTTGCCATTTGTGGTCAAAATTACTTAACCCTGATACCTACATTTATTTCCTATCTATAGTCATTTTTTTTTCTTCTCATGCCTGAGCTTTTTTCCCCTGTTTTGATTTTAAGGCACAGCAGGGTTCCTGCTCTATTCCTAACAGCTTTCCCTGACAAAAGAACACATGCCTATAATACAATAGTGAAAAAATTATAAGCAGAAAGCAACCAAAGCAACGCACCCAAACACGCACACGTATCAGCTGGGGAACTCTCGCCGACTTCAGCTGCTGCTAGCTTTTTCTTTGGCAGCTTTCTGTTCCCCTGAAAAGTTCCAACCTCATTTAAAACCTGGCTGGGTACGTTCAGCAGTAATTCCACTTTCTGTTAGTTTTAAGTGGCTAATAACAGGATGTTTCCATACAGATGCAGGGGCATCTCTGCAGTGGCCCAAGGCACGACTTTTGATTCACTTGAGGAACTGGTCCTGGAAGAGTCAAGTTCAAGTCCCTAAAACAGTGGTGCCCCAAACAAATTAAGAGAGGCAAAAGGATAGTCCCTCATTATACCACAGGCAAGCAAAGCCCCTAAAAGAGCTTCTAGGTCAGCTGTGCTCCAGAAGAGGGGATTCTTCTATACAGGAAGATTCTCTGGCTCCTCTAGAAACTTTAAGTCCTGCCATTGTGTTTATGCAGTACAATATAGCTACAGTAGATAAAATAGTCTAGTTTCTATATTCTGCCACTAGATTACTATATATCTACATTACACAAAGAGCTGGGAAGTTTATATTGCAGTATTACAGACTGACGAACAAAACACAAATATATGTTTCCATGTGAAATGCACCTATTCCAATAACAAATTTTATGGTGCACCGTCTACATCAGCCATTTCTCAGACAGCCACTATAAAAGCACAAATTTACATCAACTTGAAACACCTGCACTTGAAATTCCGTGTCCATAGTAAGCTGATAACATAAGAGGAAAGGAGTCTTTCGTGTTAATAAACAATGTAATGGCACTGACACAATGTGTGGCTATCGTCCTTTCAAGTTGCTTTGAGAACATCTACATAAATTAAATGCTCCTTTTTTCATTATCAAATCTCTGAGGTTATGATATGCTGTACTTTATTAGTTCAGCAGTCTCATTCAAATAGTAGCTATCTAACACGATCCATGCAATTAGTACCTTATGTACATTCTTGAACCAAATTCCTCCACTGGGATTTAAAGAAAACCCAGGGTCTCATTTGAGTCTTTCTTGTAATTCAGCTACATGCTACACTTTTACAGCTATGCAAATTAGCTTCAAGGAAAACTGCGATGTACAGCAAAGGAAGAGATCTGAAAATTAAAATCCTGCAGGAGAGAAAATATTTAAAATTTCCTTTACATTTTTTCTTTTGTTTAGCTAATCCCTAAAGGCATTAGGGCAGCATGTTCCATCTTGAAAGTCCCTGTAGAATCATGTACTATTGAGCATAACTACAAATGTGATGCTTTGAGCAGCCAGATAATGGTTTTTAATTGGCTCATCATTGCAGCTTCAGCCCAAAAGCACAAAAATGAATTTAGAACCAATATTAACAGGTGATAATTAAATTATGGGGTCTGCATGCTTAATATATTGGAATAAGGCAGATGAGGCAACTAAGACCATTAACTTTAATAATGGAAATCAGTATCTACCTTAAGCAGTATTTTATAGCACATTAGCAATGGTTGATTAGTGTTAAATCATAAAGTAAATTTTGTTTTCCTACTAAAGCTTTTTTTCACTTATTCTACTCTGTACCCATGTATTTAGTGTGCATGCTAAACTAAGGATTCCCATTTAAACCATTGGGCAAATGTGCAAAAACCACAAACAAACCAGCTAATTAATTCATTGTGATGACTCGAGTACTTTATTTGTTACTTGAGTAAGTTATTTATTACCTCTTAATATTAAAGCATATGTAGATTGAACAATGAGTACAGTGGGAAACTGTTTTGAATAAAATAGTTTTAGTAAAAGTATTCATCATTAAGTCAGCAAGGTCCGTAACCCAGTTTTCCCATTCTCCCTTGGTGAAGCAGAACTACCTGGGTGCACTGTTCTTACTGCTGTCAGGAGCGACGCCATGTACGGATTAACCCTGCACTGCCCCAGAGCAACAAAACCAAACTTTGATGATGCCTCAGCATCACTTGAACTCGACAAAAAAAAGCGCTGTTTTCTCTTTTTTCATATTTTCTTTTCCATGCCTTTACACCTGAGGAAGGAGGCAGGCTTTGAATTTTCCTGTCTTCTTTAGACGGGCACTCCATTATATGTCTTTTTCTCCGCCTCCCCACTCTTCTCCATTCAAGTTACCTTATCTAATGCAGCACTACTCCTCAATCTTGCAAAACTCTGTATCATCACCTATTCTGAGTCGCTCATGACTGCTGTCTCCATATTAAAGCTTTTGTTCTGCCTGCCTTTCTGCTGCTACCTACACTCTTGTCTTTTCTGCGGTCTATCCTGCCAACTCGTTCTTCACCTTTACACCAGAGTGCTAGGGTTCCTTTTTCTACTTCTATGTCTGCCTCTTGAGCTTCAGCTCAGCCTATTTCCATTTCTACTTACAGAGTAAGCTATCGAGTGCTTTAGGAAACTTAGTTTTTCCGTAAGACTTCTCTCCATTTGTGAAGTCTCTCATTTCTGCTTCTCTCTTCCTCCTCGAGTTTAGTTTTGATCAGCACTTGTACCTTCCATGCTATTGAGGATTTTCCAATAGCCTCCATCTGAAATAACCTTCTTCAAAACCTAGCCATTCATTCTCTGTTACTTTCTTTTCCTGCCTTTTAACTTTTTCTAACATCTGTCGTCTGGATGGACACATATGAATTCCCTTCCTCCCTATAAAAAACAACATAAAAATGGTTCATCAATCTATAAAGTGAAGCAGCCATAAAGTTACTACAAAGCTACCGATTCCCGCTACTGGATCCAGGAACATACATAAATTAAGCCATGGAGGAGAAATATGGAGGTGTAACCACTTGTTTAGGCAGCTATGTATTAATTCAGCAGTCTGGGTACCTAACTCTTTGAATGAAAGCACCTATTAAGCTTGAAGGATTGAAATAATCCGCGGACCATGAACCACAAGGTTATCACTGGCCCTCAGGGAATATATTCCATAACTCTTTTCAAAAGTGCATGGTTTATTAATACATACTCTTAATATCCTAAGTACTGAAGCCAGACTTTATGTAAAATGCAGAAGCTGGAGGTAAGGAGGTGGAAATGGCACTTCAGAATATGAAAATCAAAATCTTGAAGCAACTACCTAGAAGTCAGATGTGATCCACACAAGTTTCTTATGACATCGTTGCCACCCTACTGTTGTTAATGTCAAATTCCAATGGAGTGCCATCAAGCAACTGAACAAAGATTGAGCAAGGATTAAACAATTGAACTAAAGAAACAACAATTCTTCAAAAAACAATACCTCATTTCAAACTGCAAGTCAAATTTTATATCCAAACAACATGAAATTGTTGCAACACCTGTGATTTTCACCAAAACCAAAGTAAAACAAATGCTTAATATGATTGATGCAGCTATGGTGAAGGCTAAAGACAGAACAGTTCTTGAATGAAAATGAAGTTTTCTAACATTTCTTATCTAACAAAAGTTAGATACACATATGGGACTGCAATACACAGTCGTGGTTATAAACTGTTACACTCAGCCCAATGAATTGTATGGCTAAGGTTTTACCATATATGTGCCCAGCAATATTGCCTTATTTTAATGTAGATCATCTCAAGGGAGTGCTCATAATACCTCTGTTTTGCACCACCGTTTATCATATTTATAACACATATTTTGCAGACATTCTACTTTAGATCTGTGTTAGAGAGATTTACTTTTTTATTGATAATATTTCTTATATATCTACATGTAAAGCCCCTTGATTTTATTATCATGAGTTCAACTTTATAGGCCTTAAAGGGAGAATAAAATGGTAATGAATATATTTCAATAACCTATGAAAATTATTAAAATATATTCCCTGTAAGTCATGGTACTACAATTTTAACATCCAATAACTCAGAACCTACCATGAATTGAAAGAATGTCTTGCAATACCAGAAAACAGAATTTTCAGCTCTATTGATTAAGCTTTTAATGGCTCACAAAATATTGGCTCTTAGACCACTGAGTAAGACAAAATAAGACAAAAGCATTTTAGATTTTTTTTTTCAAAATGCATATGGTGCAGGGGAAAATAAATGTTTATATTTTACAGGGTGATACTTCCACATAACACTGAGTCCAAATCAAAATGAATAGTGATGAGAATGAAGGTGAGGCAGTCAAACATGCATTGTCAATGAAATTTATCTCAGGGTTCCACAGTCTGTCACAAAAATTCCACTGTCAAACACACAATGTATGCACAAAGCATATCCCATGTGCTGAGTTTCCTTCAAAAACACTGCAATACTCAACACTGACATGGCATTTGCACCCAACATGCAGAGAAACACAGCTGAGAAAATTAACTCTAAAAAAGTATTTACGTATCTTTCAAAATGAACCAGTAAAAGCTTGGAAACAATGTTCATTAAAGAACCTCCAGCTACCGCTAAAGAAATTCCTTTGAACTTCCAGCAGCAGGATTGAAAGGTCTTTCAATGAAACTACTCTGTAGTCATTGTACCATTCATACGCAGAGTACCTTACATGCTACCGTGGTCTTTTGTGACCCGGTAAGAAATAACAGCATTATGGGGCCAGTAATACTTATGTGAAGTGACAGCAACACAGAACTCACTGAATTCTTCTGCAGTTTTCATTGATTTTGACAGCAGTGTCATCTATGCTACTGAGAGAGGGACGTATCTAGTTGTTCCATGGTTTTTAAAATGCACTTTTATTCTCACTTTGTAGAAGTCTTAAACACACAATGTTCAACCCAGCATTGCCAACTCCAACTCAAATAAAAATGATAAAATAATAACATGTATTCAGAATTCCATTTATTTAACTTCATTACTAACTTCTAGGAAGATGTTCTTTTGGTTTTCTCCAAAACCATAGGAATTACACTTCTTATTCTTCTTAAACAAAGGCTGACTTTTTAACGTGTGTACATATAGCCTAAAGCTCTGCACATGCACGCACACACACAAGAAGTATGAGAGTCTCAATGAAACATAAAGATTTGTCAACATTGTGTATACATGCATACATCTTCTCCAAAGGGAAAACATATAATGAAGCTAAATAGTAGCAGAACTTAAAAAAAAAGTTAAAAAAAAAAAGTTCAGGAGTTGTAGCAAACAAGATCAAATCAATACAAATCAAGTGTCAAATAATGTGGAGTGAAATGTTGCCACTTCTGAAGTCCAGCAAATGTGCTTCCTCTCAAACGCTGCGGCAACAGAGTCTCAGGTTGTTCACAAATTCATCTAATTGAATACATGCTTTGGACTTGCTGTTCAAATATGTTTTTAATTCAGAGTCAGCTCTGGTGAAATATCACATTAAGAATTCCTGTCTCAGCTATGCATGGAGCTCACAGAAACTGAGAGAGCCCAGGCAGACCTCTGTTTGCATGGAAGTACCCGTGAGTGGAGGCAAGATTTGGCCACTTGTCAAAACAGAACACGGTACTCCATTTGCCTTTTCAGGGGAAGAAGGAGTGCTACTAATCAGCTCCAAAAGCCTTTTTTTTTGACCTCTTTATTGTAGATTCCTCTTCACAGGACCTTCCATGCAACGCTGCAAGGAATCTGGAGAGATCCCAAACCTCCTGCACAGCCCCGGGAGAGCAAATGCTGCAGCAAACGAAACCTAGCAAGTAAGAGTAAGCAGCTACATGGAGAAGAGTAGCAAAAAGAAGAACTAAAGGATGTATTTAGATAAACGGTTCACAGATAAAGTATCATAGAAGGAATTCAACACCACACACTCACTTCTGTTGAATCAATGGATCTTGCTGTACACAGCATATTATTTCCTCTGTGCACCTTTTTACTTCAGCTTTTAATAATCTGAAACTAATATTCTTCTTCTATTATTACCTAATATTACTATTAGCGATTTATATAGCACTGCCAGGCAGAGAATTTAACAGATGGAGCTGATTTCAATAAAAGCTTTTATTATAATGACAGTATATAATTATAAAATAAAATTGAAGTTTTAATTTTAAAACATTAAACAAATGGAAAATGAAGAATTCATATTTATGAAAAAAAAAAAGGAGATTGCAGTTAATAGGCAAAACCTTTACAAATCATTACACTCATAAGTTTAGAAATGGAGAATCCCTGGCAGCAAAATGTGTGAAGACAGAATGTTTATTTATTAGTGTTATTTTTAAAAGGATGTTCCAAGTCAAACTCGACAGCTTGTTTACAGTGGGGTCCTGCCCAAGGGTGGCTTAAAAGATATTAAACAGGCATACAACCAGAATATCATGTTACTGTACAAGATACAAGTTTGCCTGTGGCTTGATATTACCGTGACTGCTTTAGCAATTTTTCAGGAAGCACTAATCTGTTCTAGCTTCCTCTCCCTCAAAAAGAAAAAGAAATGCAAGACAAAACTCTTCATGTGTATATATGTGTGTGTGTATATATACATATATGTATTAAAAATATAATCCTAGAATCAATAGAATATATACACACTTGCCATTTCTATATGAATGAACTAATGGGATGATGCATAGAATCCATGCCAAGTGTTGCTACTGTTTCCAGGTGTTGGTTTTCTCCACAGAACATTAGCTTTTTTGTATCTGTAATAATTTTAAGGAAAACTAAAACTTTTAACATCTTCCCTGATTTCCAAAATGGGTCTTAAAAGGATGGTGATTTCATTATAAAATAGTAAGTGTTTGGTAGCCCTTCCCACCACACAGGTTTGGAAGGAACATCTTTGAGAAGGGATGAATTTCCAGCAGGCGATACTCTTTGTAACATCATATAGGTGATGAGAGTTATTTTGGAAATACTGCAGCTCTCTTGTTTCTGAGGCTCGCAACATCAAGTTGGAAACTGAGAGTGTGCTAATGGGAAACTACCATGCCAAACCTGACAGAATTACTGTATTTTAGAAAAGCTTGTCTTTAAGGAATATTTAAGTCATCACAGAAATATTTTCCCTATTTTACAAAAATAGGGTTTTCTTAAGAGCTTTAACATTGTTAAGATTCTCAATAGGAAAAAGAAAAATGAATTTGTAGAAGATATCTCCCTGACCCCAGGACCTCCAATGTAAACTGGCCTCAACTTTAAATTATTTGAGAGCTGCAGCTTCTGAGCAAGTGTTTGAGCAGAGCTTACTAGAGGCTGATTATTAAAATCCCACAATATTTCCCTAGCATTGTGAATGCTTCATCCCAATGTTATGCCACACGCTGCTTGCTGAACCTTCAGACAAGACACAGGCAAAATATTGTGGCACAGTGGCTAAATTTAATATTAATACTTCGTAATTTTTTGAAGTGTAGTTACACAGAATCAAGATCCACTTCACGCAGATGATGTTACATGAATTGTAACATGTGCCAGGTAATTTTTGTGTGCACATATGGTGCACACAACATTCACTACAACATTCAAAATGGGGCTGGTCTACAGAAGAGAGAAAGTGGAAAGGAAATCGCATATATGAACTTCTAAACCACCACACCAGGATTTCCTCTTTTACTACTGCATATGTCTATGGAAATACTGGATGTGATATGCAACACAAATTCCTATAGGGCTTGAAAATAAAACACATACATGAAGCCATAGATGGTGCAGATTATACTAAAAGATAGGCAACAATGAATGCTTTGTATTTAAGGACTAAACAAACTTTTCAGTCAAAATTTTGCCCTAAATTACTTTTTAATCAGCATCACTGAAGTAAATGGGAATATACAGGTATAACTGAGGCATAATCTAGCCCCTTGTGTCCAAATTTGGGTTTTTCATTTGAAGCAGAAACTAATTTATAATATTAAAATAGTGTTATCAGTCATTTATGAAACATAACAATAAATTTACCACCCCCCAACCCAATAATAACATTTACCAAAGAATTAGACAGTCCAAGTTTAAAAAATGGGGTTTGCATTCTAGATCAATTTGTCAAGATGGCAATTTCTACTTTGACAATTACAAAGAGCTTTCCTGAATTACCATTTAATGTTGGTATTTAGATGGAGCAATCTTTTACACCTCGCTGGAAGTTTACATTGAAAACATGGCCTGACTTGCCTCCATTTCAATGGTATGCTGGCACTCGTTCTCATTTTTTCCCTGCTTTTTTGTTGCTGCCTCCAGTTTGCCAGTACAGGGAACTGATCTAGCTCAAAAACAACCTTATTATTTTTTTTTTCCCCTGTAACTTGGCTCAGGTCCCTGATCTGGTTCACTGCATGGCTGCACAAACACTTCTACCAACACAACCAAGGAGCTACAAGGGCTGTATAAGCCTGAACTGCAGCCAAAACCAATTACGTGTCAAACTATGGTCTTCGTTTGAGCAGACAATTTTAATGTACTAGATGTAAAGGATGTTGAGAGGTCTGTAAATGTTATGATTACATAGCTAGCTGATAATATTGATTTATGTTGTCTGCTGTCAGAAGAGTGTAAGGGGTTAATTCAAGTGCATTATTTAAAGGAGGTGGGCACAACAGCTTCATATGGGCCCATTTGAGAAAGCAGATGTCACTGAGTTTTGAAGTTTTACAACTGTAAATGTTTCATAAATATGAACTTTTCAAGTCTGGCTGAGTTCTAATACAGACCATGCCAGAAGAACCCCCGCAGCAAGGACTTGTACAAAGACTTTGAGAATGAATAAAACGCCCAGCCTTCAGAGACAATACTAGGAGGCTGACAGTGAGCAGCGTAGCGTTGGAGAAGAATGACACCTCTCCCAATACTTTCCACCTTTTTTTCCCGATCACAGTTCCAAACCCCTCTCCTAAATCTTTTGTGAGCAAGAAGCCGGGTAGAAAATTGACCCTTTACTAAACTAACTAAAAAAAAGCACGAAAGCAAGCTCATGTCTCACTACCAGGTACTAAAGAATCCACATAAAGAAGAGAGTTGGTTGATGTTGCTACCTACTGTCCTTCTGTCACTCACTTCTCTGACATCAAATCCTCATCTGGAAATAAAGAACACAAAGGGAATTACTTGCTCTTCTCCATGCTTCTTCCTCACTAATTCTTCTGGTGTGCACCTACTGTTGGGTCTAAATTGCATTATGGAGGCATTTCATAAAGGTTAACTTCAGCGTACAGAGACTAGTTTTCCTTTTCAATTAGTGGTTAAGGACCTCAAGAGAACAATTAATTTAGACACCTGCTCTCTGAAATTGCCTTTTGGATGTATCTCTCTTTTCAGTTGTTCTAGAGAAAGACCAAAGGATAACCTACCCAAGGAAGGCTATCCACTAGTTCTACCCACTACCATGTCACCATGTGCTCCGTAATGGAGTAAGTGTAGTCAGAATTCCCAACAAATTGGCAGTCACAGTTAGCACTTAAAAATAATCTTAGGGCCCAAACAAATGGTAAAGGAATCACAGGCTCCTTCCCCTTCAAACAGAGAGCAGCCTCTTCTCCACAGAGAGAACAATTTTCGGCTGCTCTGTGAAGCGCAGGACGCTGAGCAAGTCCACGCAGGCGGCTGCGCGGTGAGCTGAGGGTGTGAAATTGCAGCGCATGTACAACGTGAAGTGTCAGGAAATTTGCAAATTCACAACCTCAGCTACTGGGCCTGGGCCCCAACGCCCTGTGAACCCAACAGGCCACGGAGCCGGCGCAAGGGGTATCGCCTCTCCAACACCGCCTACTCTGTCAGGGTAACACAGCACTTCGGCACTACCTACACAAGGTCACAGCCGACGGTTTTAGAGTCTAGATGTTGTTAACAGCAATTGCCGTGTTGGCTGCGTATGACAGAAATGGAGCTGAACATAGTTTTTTCCTTTTATAAATTCTATCTGTAGTGTGCTTTTGAAAGATGGTACTTCCTTAATCTAAAATGATCACAGGTAGTACATCTCTGTTAGTTTCAAACGTGAGAGCCAAGATTCATGACACTGTAGTTTAATGCTGCTCTTATCAGAAACCTGCAGAGATTAGAAACTGTAAGAAAAGCATTGATGGACGTTTTCAGGCTTTCTGGATTAGTTTAGAATTAACCACCGGTGGCTTGCTTTCTTTGACAACTCTTTTATAATTGGGCACAGATGGATGAAAATACACTACAAACACAGTGAGATTTTCTTTAATCATTAATTTTCACTTAATCTGCCAGATGGCTTTGGTTTCTAGTGTACACTTTATTTGCTGTTGTGTCATTTGCGGGGTAAGTTTTACTTTTTTTGGTTAAAGTTTTATGTTTCCTGAAACCCTTATTTTATCATTGTCTTCTGGTCTCTTTCTAAATCCTAAAGATGAATTTGTGTATTTTTTTATTTTACTGTTAATTTCTTGTAAGTACTTCAGTTTTCCCTCTCAGAAACAGAAGTCTTTTACACTATCAGTAACGTTTTAATATTGAAAGTTAAAATGGAATATGTTACTTTCCTAAGCTTGTGTATAAAATGTAGCTACTCTAAAAGTAGCCTGATTTTTAAAGTGTACATGCCTTTCCTAATCGTACATGTGTATTGTTCATGAAAATGGGGCATTTTCATTTACACACTTGCATTGCTTTTCCTAGATACTCTTCTCTGCCCCACACTGTAATTATTGAATTAACACCCCTTTGTGAAAGTATTTGAATGGAAAAATTAAATATTCTGTTCAGAAAAAGGTGTTTCTTAAGCCTGCACTTATTCCACAGTTAGGAGTGACTTCAGAAATCATTTGTGTTTCATGTCAATTAATCTTCTGAGGCTTTGCTCATTCTTGACATAAGCCAAGATCCTCCTTTATAAGCTTTTCACCAAAAGTCCTTTTCTTTAACCAGGATGACAAGATGCTGCTGTTCTTTTGGTTAAAAAGAGAGACAGCTGTTTAAGTAAGTGGAAAACTTTTTCTGGTGTTGCTCTATGCATATTGGAGTTTCTTAGTCTTTTGATAGTCTAAGATTTACTCTGAGCTATATGTTGCCATACTTTCCCGCAGGACGATGTCCGGTTCTGTGAGAAACATGTTGGACACCAGAGAGGGCAGCATGTGGACTTAAGAGCTTCTCATCATAGGTGAAAGCAGCAGAATCTTTTAAGAAGTGTCAAGTCTCTGATAAGCAAAAGGACTAAAGGAAATGCTAAATTTGAACCTGCACATTTTCCTGCAAAGGGGTTCTCTGCGTTTATACAACCTTGGTTTGTTCTTAGCGACTCTTCCTTCAATGAGACACTGATGAGATTATGTCTGAAGATCTTTGTTATGCTTTCTGCTGATACATGGGATGTAACATTATTCTGAACTGATGAATGAAGGCAGAAAGAAGAATGGAGGAAGTGTTAAACGGATATGAAATGGAATATTCAGAAAACAGCCCCAGGCAGTAAGTACAGGGCAGGGATGAGTGAACAAAAGAACAAGGTTATCTACTCTCATATGTTCAAAATTCTCAGGGGGCTCTGTGTCAACCTTTAAAAAACCAAATCAGAACAATGGAGTAACAGAAACAAAAAAGGAAGAAAGGAAAAACTCCCCATTTCTTTCCTGCAAATGTTCCTTTATCTTCCATTGCAGCAATGGATGCCTTTACAAGAACAAAGGAAATGAACAGGAGGTATAATTAGACTTTCCAACACTTAAACAGTTACAAAACTCTTTTTTTTTTCTAGAGAAAGATGATTCAATTTTCTTAATACATGGTATTTAACTTAAATAATATAGGGAGCAATGCAGCCATAGCACATGCTGAGAGCCAAGAATTTTCACACAAAACTAGCAGGTAAAGTCATTCTGTAGAGCAGTCGGCCTGCTTAGGAACATAGGCAGCTCTCAAAGTGAAGATGAAATCTGCGCAATATAGAGTGTGCATTTCCACTGAGATTCCTAAGGCTTTTACTGGAAATTCCACTTTGATATGCACTCATAATAAGAAAACAAACTCTCTTCTTTGATGAGTTAGAATTACAGCTCTGAATGCAAGTTTCTATTGCTTTTCACACAATTCCTATTTTTTTCCAGTCTCTTTTTGACAAAAAATAAAATCACACCAAGAAAACACCCCCCAATACAATCACTAACACTAAAATTCCAGTAAATTAATTCAAATTAATGCTTCTGTAAAATTCAAATAATACATCAGAAGTTTCTGAATGCTATAGAGAAAAAAAAAAACCAAAAAACCCCCACACTTGTATGCAGAATCCAAATGGTACAGGCAGCTATATCTGTTGTACTAGTCAAACCATGTCCTGCAGAAAACACACTGGATCCTGTTGACATCAATGGAAGCTTCACACGCAGAACTGAGAAGAGGTTTTGGCATCGGACTGCAGTTGATGGCAAATGTTTACATCATTTTAGTCACATCTGATACATTCATGGCAGATATGGATTTCAAGGTACATATAAATCAAGAATAATGAGCGCTGGGTGTGACACTTCAAAGAAGGGGTTTAATAAGTATAAGAAATGCACAACTGAATTTAAGCAGTTTGGGCTTTCTTTTTAATGAAGAGAGAAAATTTAAGGCTCAGCAAACTAACAGAATTTTTATTTGACTAATATTAGCTTTAAATAGAATATGTTGTTAGCAATGGCATTTAAGAAAAGGGAAAAACCAGAGTTAGTGAGGCTTAAAAACAGCAAGGGAGTAGAATATGTTCCAGTAAGAAAGCATATGAATCACAGAGAACTGCTTTCTGTTATAGCAACAAGATCAATTAGATCTGCAACAGCTGAAAACCATTAACTGCTGTTGGCTGCTGTTAGCGTAATGGGTTTTTTTCTGCTCAGTATTCTGGTGTCAGTTTATCACTTTACTACCCAAATACTTCTGCCTGAAGCCCTGGTAATCTTAAATATAGAATTGTTAGGAACAAAAGAAAATCTCACAGCATACAAATTGAAGTATTAAATATTACTAACCTATTTATAGATTAAACACAGTTTCAGCTGCCAAAATTGTTCAGTATAGTGTCAGAGATGTCTTTGTTTTATGTTTTCATTTTTTATTTGGTGAGAGGCAGAGATGGTTGCCTAATGTTAGTCGTGTTAATTAACTTCTAGCCAGACATACAAGGGGGAAAAAAGTGGGGCAAGAAAAGCTTCCCTAGACCAGCCAGCAACAGAACTTCTTTCTTCTCCCACTTTACGGAAAATAATCATAACTAAGTTTGTAAGACCGCTGTTCTTCTCATTGTTCCAGGGTTCCTGCACCATCCCCAAAGTTCTGCACCGACAGCGCTTGGTCCTTCTCTCTTTCAAATTAGCAACACATCACCTTCTCTAAAACCACGACATCTTTTTACATAGTTTATCTACAGCACAACTTATTAGTTTCTGATTTTCAGAAAAGAAAAACGGTATGTCTTTTTTTATGTTTTCATTTAAGTATTCATAGCATAACATTCGAAGTGACAGGCGGTCGTCTTCTAGATGAGGTTTGTTTTCTTTTGCTCATTAATGGCTCAACCTCAGGCAGCATTATTTCTGTAACTTGTCAACTCGGTTTTCTCAGTTCAGTGCTACTCCCTTTCTTCATCATCTTGGTGGCTGCTTTTACAAGCTTTCAAATTGTTGGGTGGGAAATATCAGGAACACCACTGCTTACCCTGGGCTAAATTAATGCCTCCCATATGAAGAGCCACATAAGCAAATGTGGGGTTTCTTTTTGGTAGCGGGGGATAGGGGAAATGAAATGCCAACACTGATTTATGTTCACAGGGTTCAATTGAGAGATAAGCCTGTCTGCTTCAAACAATGAGGTGTGGTGAAGAGAGCCACAAGATAGTACTAAACCAATGAGAAATGTTTGCACGGGACGTTCAGATACTACGCTGGCCTACCCAGGGTCCGCGTAGTACAACAGACTCCAACTTTGATTAAGAGGCAGCACAGCTAACATTAGCGTGGTGCCACACTGAAGCTAATAGGCCATGTCTTTTAGGACTCCTCGGTTTAGGTACCTACACTGCCTGCAGTTTTGGAATAAGTCACAGACCTCTGGTGCCCAACATAGGGGTGCTTGGGTGATAGTCCCTGCAGAAAGGATATGTTTAACACCCCTATCTCTGTCCTGGCACAATTATATTATGACTCCTTCTGACTAGAAGGGCAATAAAAAGCTGTTTATCATCATCGAAATTCTCTTCACCCCATTCTTGTGCCTCAGACAGAGCTCTCTCTGTGGTTAGGATGGGACTGACAAGTACAAACATCTGAGGTGTGCTTTCAAGCCCTTAAATGCATATGCATTTAAAAGAATATCCTGCAGCCTCTCCTCCACTGCATCATTTGGCTGTTTGGCTTCATCAGAATATCTGAGTACCTATAACTCAGCAGAAATTGTATGAAATTATAGAAAATCATGTTGCCAAGAGCCACCTCTAAACACAAAGAGGAAATCAGCAGAGAAAGACTCCACGCTACCCTTTTGTGCATGAGTAACGACAGATAAATAATAAAAAAAGAAAAATCGCGATATTTCATGATACTTTATATAGCAGCTAACCCACATTTCTTTAGTTGTCCTGACTTACATTCAAACTTACAATGCTATAGCTTCACAATTCAAAGCCATTTAGTATTTGCCTGTGTCTTAAAAAGGAAAACAATCAGGGAAAGTCCTTGTGCCGCTGAGGCAACAAGGTGGAGAGGAGGCAAGGTGGAGATGGAGAGCAATGCAACCATCTATCTAAGCATCAGTTAAATACCAAATTTTGTTTTCACCTCACATGTATAGTGCTGCTAATTAGTGAAGCGTGCATTTACAGTAGCCAGCCACGAGTGCAAACTGTGTTTCATTTTGTTTTTCTGCACAGACATGGATTTTTTATAAAAAAGGCAGAGTACTTTCAAAGCTTTCGAGATTTCTCTCTCAAAACTTGTCCTTAGTGCACAAGCCAGTCCCATGAGAAGAGACCTGTGCTTGCCCCAGTATCAGAAGCACTAGGTATGATAATGTGGACTGAGGCTTGAGCTCTCCGGCACGAAACGCAGGAGCGTTCTGCTACCTACAAGGTCCCCATTATCACAGTCCTCACGCCTGAAACTAGACGACTAAATAAATGTTTAATATTCCCCTGAAGTATCCTGACTTCAAAATGCAGCTCGGGAGCTTAATAAACATGCACCCCAGGGGCATTTGGAATTGCCCCAAATGGGTGATTTTCATCTTTTCTGTGGGGCACTGAACAAGGGCTTTTGTAGATTTCACGTCTCAGAGTTTTAAAGTAACAGCATTTGTACCTACGAAAATATCATAGATAATTTCATAGATTCTTAGGTGTTCCAATGTTGTTATTTCAGAAAGCTCCTGCCATTGAATTCTGCAAGGAAAAGGGACAATACCGGAGAGACAAAATACTAAGCCAATCTTTTTTTTGAAACCACTATTAACTATAAATTACACGGAAGATAAGCAAGAGGCTGTGTAAGCCTTTTGGGGGGGTGGGGCAGGGGGTAAGTCGCAATTGCCCCTCACACTCCCAATTTAGAAAAAACTCTTAATTTCAGCTGGTGTGAGCAGGGACTTGAACAACTGCCTAAGACCCTTTTTAAAAAAGGACTTCTTAATTGGGGACAGAAGAAAAGTTAATGTAGAAGATCTGTTCCCCAACAGTGATGTAATGTAAATCATTGCATTTTTGCTGTAAAAAATAATGTATCTGTCTTGTTTAATATTGAAGGCTAAAAGTAAGAAACAAATTCAAGAAGTAATTACAACCCTTCATGTGCAGGTCTAAATAAACTGCAATCCATGACTAAAAACAAAACCAAAAAACTTCTTAACGCGGATGTTACACAAATGGTTTAATGCCTCCTTTCCTTAACGTAACTGAATCTAGTCTACTGTAAATTAACTGTGATCTTTTTCGATGTAAATCTGAAATCTAGGAGGCATTCCTTAAAATTCTGATGGTGGGCAAGACTCTGAACAACATGAACTACTGTGAAATGGCTGACAAATACATGCTTATAAATTACCATGAAGCAGCAGAGAAATCACTCTGTTAGCTAATGCATATTGAGACATTCCTTTATATTGTATCTTTTAATCAGATACTTGAATGGCAAGGCATAAAAACAGAGAAGATATCGCCCATATAAATTGGCTCATGATGGCCTGTTTTTAAATCAAAAATTAAATCTGTATTGACAGAACAGTTACAGATAAAAATACAATCCCTGACATTCTAATACAAAATGGTGTGTCTCAGTGAAACAATGGGCTCATTTTTATTCTAATTAATAAGAAAATACCAGTTTACTTTAGGAAGTGTATGCTCATGATACAGAAGTATCCTGCTCTACAGTAAGTAGTATAAATCCAACTCTTTAGAACAAGAACTAAACAACTATTCAAATAGCAATGACTGAAGTTTTAGTGAAGACTAATATATTATATCACATTTAAAATTTTAAAGCGTTGGCTTATTTTAAACCCAGGTAGAACATTTTAAATGAAAATGAGCTAAAAATGGTTTTTAATAGGACCAACATAATTTTCACGTGCAGAATCCTAATTAGCTCTCAGTATCCTCTGGTGTAGCACTCTTGTTAGCCAGGCAGTTAAACCGTACTGTATTGCCTGAAAAATTTCACAAATCCTTACTCTTTCCTGGCATTATTAATAGCTTGAATACTAATTTTTGTTTGCTATAACAAGACAATTCATCTATTAAAACAAACGTCTACTAAAACAAATAATTTCATCTATTAAAATCATCATAAGCAGAGGCAAAGTATATGCCTGTGTTTATTTCTGAAAACATACAGGGAATATTGAATACTATTAAGCCCTTGACCTCAGGAAAATTATTAGGCTAGACCTTGGCATTGGAAGGCTTGCAACCCTTAAGAAATTTAGATACCAGGTGAAAAAAGTGGTTTGTTGTTTTAAATCCCAGGAAATATACCGCATTTTCCAAATTTCATCTAAAGAATAAAGTAGGAGCCTAGAGCCAAGCTGGAAAATGCCAAGAAAATTGCCTAGAGAGAGACAGACGGATAGACATACACATACATAATTAGTGTTCTGCTAAACAATTAGGCCTGCATTAATTCTGTTTTAATAGACACATGATAACTGAATTTTTCTTGTAACTCTTCTTTTTCCCAAATACATAAATGCTGGGAAATCCCGTCTCATCACAAGTAACACCAAAGAACAAACATTTTCTCTTTTTCTTCCTTACTGTTACCAGGAACAGAATAAAAGGAAGAATTTTGTTTGCTAAAAGCTATTTTAAGATTTGCACCATTTTTAGCAAAATACTTAAGTCAAATAAATACTTATATTTTGAAAGCATCTTGTTTGTGAAGCAAAGTGCAAGTTAGAAATAAAGAGGTGCAAACAAGAACATTTTCTCAGGAGAGAGTGTTCAAATGCGAGCCCTGGCCTTAATCCCCCTGGCAGCTCAGGGACTAGCGCTGCCCAAGTTGGAGAGTGGTGATGACTCTCGATTGCTCTCAGTACAAAGGAGGAGACGTTATAATGCTTCCATGGACTTTTTACCCTCCTTCCTGCCTCGAAGAACATCCACTGAATGACTAATCCGGTAAACTATACAACTCGATCAGCTATTTTATATGATCACTAGGTTAGATTAAAGTGAGAACTGCTTTGGAACTTGCAGAGTCGGCATCCTTCCGCATATAGCGTTTCAAGGGCTGGAATAAATCGTGCTGCCAAGAAAACAACAGAGAAGACCGAATAATAAGAAAGTATTTCGGACATGAATTTGATTTTCAGTTCATAATTAAGCTTCAATGAAAGTTACTGTTTGGGGAGAAATCCAAGCTTCAGGCCACTACAATGCTGCCTTTACCTGTATGCGAAGTTTCATATCACTGTATACTTAGTTTACATTATCAGTACAGGGTTTGATGATAACCTGTACCGTACATAAAAGAAAGAAATGACATTAAGGTCTTTGTTAACTGCCATTGTAATCAATAATTTCTGTTAGAAATTTGTATGTGATGTCATTAAGGGAAAATTATCTAATGTTTGACACCTAGAAAGATCTTGCATCTTCCCCCAAAGCAGACAGTTTTGACTCTGAATGACATGTCAAAGTCTACATTCCCATAGCAAAGAACATATTAAAAGGGCAGTAGAATCAACCGTGCAAAACAATAAAAATAATTTTTAAAAGGAAGAAAGGGAGAATTAGTTCACTTGATGAAAGGGAGCACACAGACGTAGGGAGATGGTACTTTAATTTACCACTCTATGGTGATGGTAGTCTTGCCATCCTATCTAGGATCAACACAACAATTTTAGATCTCTCTCCTTGTACCAAAAGACTGTAATACAAAAGGAAAAAGAGACAGGCTTGTTGAGGAAGGGAGAAATTATAACTTAACAAAGAGACAGCCCATGGCTGTCACTCAGGAACCAGAATGGAAAATATTCTGGTATATTACGATTTTCTGCAAGGTTTATTTTTGTAAAACTGAGGGTAATCTCAATGTCTACAATACCAGATACAGATACCAGGAATAAAGCATTAAACAACAGTTAAAGTATAGTACCTACATAAATACAATTTTCAGAAGTACATTCACCTTGTTACACTCACCTACTTTTATTTTTGAAATCTATGCTTCAAATTTAAATGTAAATGGATTAAGCACAACGCTGAACTTCTCCTAAGTGTATATAAAAAAGAAATACTAATCCTGGTTATCAGTCTGTTTATAGGATTTGAAAAATCACCTGCAATCATAAAAGATTTTCTAAGCCCTATTCTGTGAGAATTGTGTGAAATACGTTCATTCATAATAATGGAATTTTTATTAGAAAACTTGATGATATTACTTAGTTTTAGTATCTGGCTTCATGAAGTACCTCGTGTTCAAAATCCTTAGTGTACTTCACAAAACATCACCTCACATTTCTCTCCTTTTGTAACAGAAACACTATCCAAGAGTGTTCTTATGAATTCCCTCCTTTGCCTGTTCGACAGGCAGGAGGACTTCTTGTGGATAAGGGTCTGGGGCAGGGGGGACCCCTGTTACGAACGCTGCCTTTTCTGTGAGATGAAGCTTTTTTGAAGAGAATGGTTTTGCAGACATTTCCTAGGACTGTTTAGATTCTGGCTTCATTTAATTACTCAGGGATGTTTATTTCGAACCGAGACTGTGTTGGCAGAGGGTCTTCATCCCCACTTCTCGCACACTTTGTCTTGGGTATTGTCCAAGTAAAAACTAATAATTTCACTATTGATCGCTTTATTAAAGCCACCATCTGAAGTAAAGTATATCCATGCTTGAGAAACTATGGCTTTAAGGAGAGAAAGCTGTAAGGAGGGAAAGGAAAGCGTTTCCTTGCCCTGGAGCTTACACCAGTGTCTTGGATGGGATACAGCACTTCATCAGAGAGGGAGCTGCTTTCACACAGTCTTAACTGCATCCCAACCAAGAGGTTTTGCCATTGGAGCTATGCCTCGTGGAGGCACAGTGTTTTCCACCTTATGACTGAAACGATCACAATGGCAGAACTTGAAAGCATAAACCAGCCTGAGTCCCGTGAATGAGATCAAAGCCACGTCTTTTTTTCTCTTTTTTTTTTTTTTTTTTTTTTTGCTCGAAGGCTTTGTTCTAATAGTAATAGTCAGCAGAAAAGCAGAATAGCCTGATGATTACTCTGTTTTTAACAGATGACTCATCCTTTGATGAATCTTGAGGGAAAAGAGCACTGGGTTTGCTTATGTCTTTCCTGGAGTAGCTTCAGGCCTTAGTGAGTCAAGCCTCATGCGCTTAGAAGCACAAGTCTACAGCGTTTACCACTGTGTTAGTAATGAGCATGTTTTGCATCAGCTAGCATACATTCCTTCTTGAGGCACACATTTAAACCATATTACTTCAGCAAACATCAGATAAGTGGCAGTTCTGAATTCTAGTTTCATTTCTTACCTCTTCCTTTAAGTTTTAAAACGCTATCAGAAATAAAAGCTGTTTCAGTGCTTCAGAGTTGTTCCATCTTGCATTATTCCACCAAATATATCTGTCAGCAACCCATTTAAAATGTTTTGCAAGTTCCTCACTGGGCTACAAAAGGGTTAAATAACCAAGCCTTTAACGAAAATGCTACAATGGCTTTAATTCAGTTTCACAATAAACCAGGGTATTTACAGATTTTCTGTGCACTGAGAACCCACGATACAGTTGGGCCAGGTAACAAGTACGGTCTAACCTTACAGTTCAGGGTGTTTAGCTCTGTAACGTATGTGGGCACACAGCATACAGTTGCACCGCTGCTCTGTCGACAAAGCCTACACCAGCTCAGATAGGGTTATTAAGTACATGTGGTTTAAATAGGGAACACGGCTTTTTACAGTGAGGAGTTGCTTGTACTAATTAGGCTCTCATATGTTCAACCCACTTTTGTGATTCAGTTACATAATATGAATGTTCCTTTTCAGATGCGTCCTCCACATAAGACCACAGCAAAACAGAGGCACAAGAAGAAAACTGAGGAAACGGGGGAACAAAAAAGCGCTCTCAGTCATTTTAAATTCCTACCATTGCATTTGATTTTTCAGCCCCAATAGCTTCAAGATTCCAAAATCCTTTTTCTGTATTTTGCACTACACCAGTCTATTCAATGATTTTAACTGAAATTAAATTATATTGAGTGCATATTTCAGTTGTAGTGGATTTTTTCTGCACATTTGCACATACTAGTGACCACTAAAGTCTGCTGTTAAGTACTCTTGTAGAATATTTTAGTTGCTGTTTTGTTTACTTGCCAACTGTCTTCTTAAAGATGGCAAATAAAAAACCCTAAATCTGTGAGGGTCTAATTGCTATCTAGGCTTTAAAAAGCAGACAGGGATGTACTTGAAAATGTTTTTTATATGAAATATTATTGGAAGACAATGTATTTATATGGCTTCCACTGTTCTAGCATCATTGCATATGAAAAATTTCAGGAAATTTATCTTTACAACCACGCTTGCAAGATAGGAAAACTAATTATTCCCATTTTACACATAGGCAATTAAAACACACCAAGACTAAGCAACATGCCGTGTTATGAAAGAATGTGGAACTGAACTTTTGTCTTCCAAATCACACACTAGCACTCACATCATACAAGCCTAATTGCTGCTTTTTCTAGAGATAAATAGCAATCAGCCTAACTGAAAGAGTATACTAAAAGGTTCAACTGCAGAAATAATCTCTCAGACACAATGTATTCCTGATGTATTTTTGAAATTTAACAATTCTTCAACTATCTTTCCCCATCAACTTAAACCATCCCCAACAATTACACAAACCTACAAATAAGGCCAACCAAAACTATCTCAACTATGAATCAAAGTTACAAACTGACCATATAATAACTTGGCATGAGGATGTTAGCCTTTCTGAATGATTGAATTAGGAATTCAAGTTCAGAAGATGTCCTTTGCTTGTTCCCTCAAAAATGATGCACTGTATGTAAATATGTCACTTGCTCACATCCCGTTTATCAGTTATCTATGTTGTTCTGTAAGAATAACTCATGTTGTTCACTATCAATCCCCCAATCACTTTTGTGAATCAAACAGTGCAAGTAATTTTATTTCTACCAGCTTATTGATTAAAATGTTATGCAACACAGAGCGGAGAACTGATTCCAACAAGATCCCAGTAGAAAATGTGCCTTGCTTACAGCTGTATCGATGTCCCTTTGTTTGCCAATTTCTAATCCAGTTAGAACGCCAGATTGATTTTATATCATTATTTTTAAATAAAAATGTTAGACAGTACTATGTCAAGCATTACAGAATTCTGTATATCTTATAGTAACAATATTAGCTTTCATCAGCTGAAGTTTTAATCTAATAAAGATGAATGCACAGTTAAATGAATATTGACTGGCATACGTTACACCTCTCTCCTTTACTTTTGTATCAATGGCGACGTGCATCAGCCTTTCCATTACTTCACCTAGAAACGATGTCAAGGACGGACTATAATCACATCAATAATTTTTGTTAATGTTAAATACTTGCTTACAGACAAGAGTAAGATATCGAATTTCAGAGAAATTAAAAAGAGGGGGAAAAGACCTAAATAAGAGCTTGCTGGACTAAAGATTTCTGAATGTCAGCTTCTAATTCTGAACTAGTTTCCCCTTTTCTCCAAGAACTTACGACATGCCTCACACAAGGAATACAAGGCAAGATTTTGGTCATTGTTATCAAAGTCATTTCTGATGCTGCATTTGCCAAAATGGTGCAGGGAATTGTCTGAAGAGGGAGGAAAGAAAGAATAAACAGGAAGAGTAAAGGGAAAGAATTTTAAGTCCCCTCTTCCCATGGAAGCAGAAACACCTCTAAGGTCAGGCTTCAAGAGTTTTGATTGCAGCCTGACTGGTCTCCCCATCCATGAACTTGCAGAGCACTCCCATGGCATTAATATTAAAAGTTTGCTGAAGTGGAGCAATTTCAAATGACCAAAACTCATACGTGCAGTTACTCATTTTAAGTGAACGCAATGCATTTTCTTTGTCAGTCTTGTTAATGCTCAGTCCTGAAACTTATTTCCCTGCCTTTATGAATAGGGTTTCTAAATCAAGATTCATGTAGGAAGCAACCCACGGCAAGTACTGTATCCACGCTGTATTTTAATTCTCCACATTCTGACATGTACACTTCCCAGTTATGCCTTGGTTGCACCCAGGACATGGAAGAGAGGACCCAGATGCAGGTTCTTGAACAACTCTGTAGAATAACAAGGTAACACTTTGAAGAAACTTAAGACTGCCTTCAAATCAACCATGTATGCAAAACACACATTATCTAGAAACTCCTCTACACAGGAAGAATAATTAGGCCTAGTTGTGTTAAACAGAAGATGAAGAAAATACTTACAAGAACATGATTATAAGGAATGTGAGCAGATTGTCCTCCTTCGTTCAGAGTCTTATCATGGCAAAGAGGATGTACTAGACGTAAAGCTGTATTTGGCTAGACTTAGACTGGCTGAATGAATCTAAGCCACCATTTCAGTTTATTTAATTTAAAAAGCAGGTCAAAGCACTGCTTTCAGCCATCTATTAATATTGAAAGGATCTTCTGCTTATTAGTTATGCTCCAAAATGTCTTCAAAGCATCACAACTGTACTAAATTGCATGTCTGGCTGAACAAAAAGAATGATGACTAAACCATTTTTTTAAGACTGAAGAGTGCAAAAAGATTGTTAATAAGACTAGACTAAAAAAGAACCAGCTTATCGCTGCCTGATGTTTTCAACCAAATGTATGTGAAAACACCACTTCAGACTAATGGGAAAGAAATGTTTCCGTTAAAAATAAATTCTCCCTGTTCCTCTCCCTTCCCTTCTACCCTGGTTGCCATTTGTTTACTTTGCGAGCATCTCTCTCCTCCATACAGCAAGTCCTAATAAAATTATTAACCAAAGGGTAAAATATTCTGGAAACATGATTTAAAATTATGTTCTAACAAAAATAATAACTGCATTAAATTTAACCTTATACAATTAAAAAAGACTGATTGTTTTTTAATTTGAGGGATCAGAGATCAAGACAGGGAACAAGAAAAGGTGAATTTCAGCAAAATTATGTCTCCCATATTATACCATTTACCCTGTAATACCTTGAGTTCTTGCTACTCAATTTCACTACCTCCTGCTGTTCATACTTTATTTACAGCAATGTTAAAATGGGTATAAAAAGCTAGAACACTTCCATAGTAGAGCTTGATACACACTTTGTTGCAAATGGTGTAAGGACTGAGAGAAGATAGTCTTTGCACTACAAGTTGGTATTAGACCCTGGTTTTGAAAACTCGTATACGCTGTGAAAAGTGAACAGGACTAAGTACAGTAGGTAAAGTGCCTAAGTTTTTGTAGGATCACAACCTTATTACTACATTAAGTGTGGTTTGCTTATTACCAAGGACTAGAGGGTTACTACAAGCTTGGTTTTGGCTTTCTTCAGATCAGATTCGCTATAATGTGATGTCCGTGATGTTCCTCTTAATCACACCATAAACATGAGATTTTCTTTTTTTTTTTGTTAAAGAGAGAGAGACAGAGAGAGAGAGAGAATTGGGTACTATTTCAGTTAATTATGATTAGCTAATCAAAATGGGAATTCCCAGGCTATTTACCATTAATAGTATAAGAGGATTGCTTCGTGGAGAGAAAAACTGACAATCATTCAATATTCTTGTAATAATACTGTAAGTTCCTGTTTGATAACAGCAATGGTCTCATTTGTTCAATTTATAACTAATCAACAGCAATCATTTAATATTTTGAAGTAAAGAATTCTATTAAGAAAATGCTGTTGTGTGCAAGATGATAAAGGCTATCTGTTCACAAATTAATGCTTTGCTTCAGAATTAAACATCAAGAGTTGTCCTCCAAACAAGGACAGATTTGATGGGGAAGCAGAGGGGAGTACAGTACAGCCTGTGTCCTCTAGGCGATTTCCCAGCCCTGTCCAACTCCAAACTCTCTAAGTCCGAAAAAAAAAAACGACTGAGCTAAGTGACTTTGAACTTGTTTGCTTTACACAGTTGCAACAAAACCTCGCCTATTTCTACCGTAAAGAAAATGATGCATTTTTGCACAAACTGTTCTACCTATTCATAAAAAACATGTAATAAAAAATGAGCCATACCAAAATTAGTACAAATCTGAAATCAGTATTTTATTGGCAAATGCAGAAACAAAGGCTAATCCAGATGTGTTTTCATGCACCTCTGGTTTGCCTGGGCACAATCTGAGATGCCCAAGCAATCCTGGAGTTCCTATATGAAACTCAAGTTTGACTACCCACAACTTAAAGCAAACCATTCCTTTTTCTTCTTAAAAAAATTAAGGTCATTTGCAAGAGAATAAAATGTTACAGCTTTATGATATTGTAAATTTTTCAGCCTCTTTTTGTATTAAGTAGTCTCAGTTTCCACCAAGAAGGACAAACTTAAGTATTAACTGTTTACATGAAAAAAAGGTTTGCAGAAGCAATCTCTAAACTATGTAACTAAATTATTCTCAGACAACAGAATGAGTATCAAGCAGCTTGTTGGACAGCACTGGAGTAAAATCCATCTAATTTAATAACTATAGATTTGTGAAAACTTAGAAGCGGCCTATAAATATATATTCACATTTTCATCAGACTGAAAGGTCTTGGTTTGACTGTTTATACGTTGCTGCTTATAGTGATAATTTTCAATATATCATCACAGCATCTAACAAACACATAGAAAAATGATTTCCTTCATATATTTGAACTGACAAAACACTGAAATATTAAATACATTATCTGAAGCAAGTTATTACTTAAGCATTAAGCTAATGAGACAAGATACTGGAAAATTATAATCTCATCACAAATCAAATCACAATGTATATCAGCTAATTAGCAGCAGAAAAGCAGTAATAAATTACTTTTATTTCTTGTTGTCCACTAAATCGGCTTTCAACATATTCTAAACAGTTCTAAATATGAAACCACTGCTTCTCACTAATAAAGAGCTGTTAAAATACCAAATTCCTATTCTTTTAAAGTGTTTAGTCTTAGAAAGCTATAGAGAAAAGTTTTTCTAGGGGGGGAGCAATGAATGTTTTCAGAACATACGATAATAGCAGCATTTATCTAACACACCTAAAATATGTGCTGGTATCTAATAATTAAAGGCATAAAGACACTACAAATATCACTTCCCAGGCACTTCGAGCCCAAACTCAAGTGCAGGTCCCCAAGGCAGCATGAACATGCACTCAAAGTTCAGGCCTAGGATAAGGCTGGTAGCCCTGCTGTTCCCAGAGAAGGCACCGTGTTTCTCACACCTCCCCAAACCGGGCGTACTCAAATCAAATTACAACTAAACTTCTGCTCAGTCCAACGATTGGAGATAATCCAGGGGGTTCATTTTCACCAGTTGTCCTGTCTAAGTATTTGTTTCATTCCACAGCTGCAGATTGGTGTGATGACCTGATTACCTCCTTTTTATTCCATAATACTATTTTTGAGACTTCCATGCTCATTTACTGCTTTTTACGTGATGGTACAGAAAATGAGGCAGTAGTCTCTCAAGAGTTAAAAAACCAGAGCAGGACTGTTGCCTTCTGTGACATTCACCCACTGAAAAGCTGCGCTGCTACGGATGAAAGCACTAAGCATCTCCTTTTGGTGAAACTGGGGAAGGTGAATGAGTACCAGTTGATGCTGATCCTGATGCTGGGGAAAAAAGTATCTATGAATTTTATTCAGACTCTACAGGGTAAATAAGCAGATCAGTGACACACACCTCTTACATAGACAAAATATCATTTAGTGGAGGACGAGAATGTTCAGAGGAGGAACGTTAGTGTTAAAAAGCCTAGTGAAAGTGGTTGTGGCAGAGAAACAGCAAGAGAAATCGTTTTCACTCTGTACCACATTTCACTTCTTTCACTGTTCAGCTTCACGTCCTTTTTCACGGGAGCGCCTACCACAGGAGATGCGCTTACAAGGGGAAAGTCCCTAAACCGAGAAGATCCTTGCGTCAGGACAAACAGCGACTGGTGAAAAAGGAACACAGATGATGACTATTACTTTTCAGCAAAGCAAATGGAAACACTTTACGAGGCTGAGTCAGAGCACTAACACACTTTCCAATGCATGCATGCTCCCTCCCCCACCGCTTCCTACACAGACTCACCCCTCTGACAACAATAAATAAGTCAAAATCAAACCCAGAAAATGCTCAGTTATCAATTCAAAGTTGCAACTGCCTCCTGACATTAATTAAAATAGCCAGACTTGCCACCCTTCTGCTTGTTAGTTCTGGGTCTCCCTCCCCTGTACCACAATCTTTCCTCTATTTGCTTTCTTTTCAGTCGCTTCTAGTCCAAGCATCCCCAAGTCTCCAAAGTAAGTTTATTTTCCTTTTCTTCTTGCCATAGAGCTGATATACCCCTGAAGACTTTATTTGCATCTGTAAACGATAAAGACCCTTCAAAGGGTTAGCAGCGGATGGGGAATGAATGGTGGCTGGGGAACTCTGAAGAGGTGAGCGGTGCTGAAAGCAGAGAAGCAATTGGAACAGACAATTCGCCAGCGTAGGAGAAAATACTTATTTTAGGCTTTTAAGCTGTGCTGGAAAGGGTACGGTTGCCCCCTGCAAAGGAGTTCCCTGGGGAACGGCTCATTGTACTAGCAGTGGGAAACATGAAGGCAGGGGAAGTATGAGCTCAGATGCAGAGACAATGAGCACAAGGCTCCTTCCAGAGTGACTCATCCAGCCGCTGGGACAGAGGAAACCGATCACTCCATAAATCAGCATCTTTTGCTAACTATCCATGTAGTGGCACTTGGCAGTGGGGAAAGCAGCTGTTCACTGCTTCTAACAGCTCATGGGATGGTGCTGGGAAGCGGCAGTTAAATAGAGGTTTGGGGGAGATGACATTTGGTGACAAGCCGAGAAGGAAACAGTACAATAAGATACTTACAGGAATTAATTTGCCTTTGCATAAATAATAGGCAACTGGATCAAAGTAGTATTCCAATAACACTACGGTTCTGCTAGAGCAAAGGGAATTTTTTCAAACTTGTGGGCCACTGAACATTTTTCTTGTAAGCAAGAGTTCATTTTTACATAATTTATGTGCCAGTAATGCAGTTTTCTCATAACAAAGCCCAGTCTAATATTTAGTAGAAAGGAGAGAAAAGATTTTGGAAAAACATGCTTTTTCATATAGTTATTAGATTTTAGGTAATAAAATTTCATGCAAACTAATTGGGAAAAAACTCCAATATTTATTCCTCAGCTTTATTACTTTTAGCATGGTAATGCTTAAGAGTCCACAGGGAGGAGTCCCTTTTCTCATGAGCACTGTTGTCATCTGCTGCCTTGAAAAGCTAAAGAGCTTCTACTCTCATGGAAAGCAAATAACACACAAGAACACTGTATTAAGTGATGCACCAAATATTACATTAGTTTCACTATTAATTAATCAGGGCCAATGGTTTGAGAATAAGATTTTTTACTAGAAGTGGCTGCTTTCACAGCTTCTCTTACAGCCTAGCAGTCACAGGTGTCTCTTCTGAGCAGTTTCTCTCATCCCCCTCTAGCCCCAGAAGGATTGTAAAAAAAAAAAAAAAAAGAAAAAAGTGTTTTATTTTCTACTGATTGTTTTTACTTATTATCTTCTCAAAACTATCAAGGATACAACCTAAAGTAGCAGAAAGTTTTTCAATTATATTAACCAAACAAATCTGACGTAGATAACTGAGCCAGGAAAGCTCACCCTAGATGATGAGAATCAGACTGGGTCATCTGTAGCGTACTTGTCACCTCCGGCTGCGTGTAGACCCCTGTGACCCAGCTACATGTGGAGCAGCTCTCAAGGAGGGCCAGGACTACTGACACTTGACGTTCATTACTTCTACAACCATCAGGAGGACCCAGGTGCCAGCTGGAACTGTTCAATCCCCTATGATCCCACTTCACACGTGGGGAGCTGAAGCAAAGGACAAGTGGTTTCCTACTACATCAAAAATTTTGAAAATCAGAAATCCTCTCCCTCCCAGATTCTTACCAGGGAGCCATAAAAATAATTTAAAAAAAAAAAAAAAAAAGTGAGAGGTTAGTTTGCAAGCAATGGTCATTCCTGAAGAACTACATTCAGCCATTTCAGAGGTGATCAAACACTCTGAAAACCATTTAACTGGTTTTGTGTTGGAAAAAGGCAAAGAACGGCAGGCAAAAAAGAGAGACAAGCGCTCCCTCTCCTCTCCCTCTCCTCTTTCCCAGGAAATGCAATTTCCTTTAAAGAACTGGGATAACCTACCAAAACCGGAGACTACTCCTTTAGAAACAGAAGCCTGTGGCTAATGAACCCAATCCATTTTGGTTGAAATAGCCGTATTTACAGATAAATAAACAACTGCCCACCGATGTCCCATCCCTGAAACCAAGAGAAACACTCCTAATCGGAATACTGAAATACCTAACTTCTTTCAGGAAAACTTCATAAGACAGCCTTGTTTGAGAAAGAGAACTCGTAACATCATTGAGAAATCTTTCTTGGGCTGGGAAAAATATTTCTTCAGCTTTGACAAGCTGGAAAAACTCTAGCCGTTACAGTAAGCACAAGATGAAAATGAAAAAATAACCCTGAAACAAACAATCTCACTTTTAGCCTTTCACACATTCTCAGTGCTTGAATTTTTCCTACCAAGAGTAGAACAGCCTTGAGAGGATGAGCAGCAGTGTCTGAAACCATGGAAACTGTAGTTTGCCTGTTTTTCTTAAGAGTTGGGCAACAGGCCCTGCCTGAAATCTAGTTTCCACAAGGTTTTGCAATTAGAGAAGTCAAGTATGAATGCAGCAAGTTAGGGAACAAAAATAAACAACTTTTCATACTTCATCCTAAGAGTTTCTGAGTTATTATGAAAGTCTTTTCAGAACCACCCTTTGAGACTGAAATTAGTGGGTTATCATCTGATTTTCTGACCAAGACCGCTTGCAATTTAAAGAAAAGCAGGATAAAGAGCTGTACTGGTGTGACACAGGTACTTTGCAAGACAGAATTTATATACCTTCTTTTTTTGGTATTTGATGTCTTATCTGAAATAAAACTTTTATTGAGACATTATAGAGCAAGAATCCAGTTCTGCAATTTGCCCAGAAAAAGACACATGCAGACTGATGGAGCTATGGACAAAGCCTTTCAAGACAAAATCCTTCATGAATGTTGACTAGAATTTCCCCCCTGCCACTCATGCAGAAATTGGTTCCAATGATGTTCCAAATGGGGTTCTACAGAAAAGACATTAACTATCAGACAACTACAGTGGCAACCTACATTTTTAGTTCTCAAAATTGCAAATAAATCGTGCATTACCTTTTGCCCCGTCTTTCAACTTCCTACCTTGACTTTTACAGAAGAGAGGGAAAAGAGGATAGAAGAGATGAGTTATGACCTTCAGAGTACTACAATTTGTTGCACAGCTTCTTCTGCCCCTCTTTGTACCCTCTAACATGCAGCAGCTGGTAGAGGGTAAGCAAGATTGAGCTACAGAAACCAGAGAAGGAATTCCAGCTTCTGCTGTGTCCATAGACCTGAAGTTCCTAATTCAGAGGCATAAAGACTTTGCTGTGATACGTAGACAAGACTCACCAGTGTAAGCGTGCTGACATTGTCAGACTGAACAATTTCATCTCTTTGCCTCTGTTTCTTCATACTTCGCAGCTTTTTAATATAAGGACTGTTCTTTCATTTCTGACTGTACCTGAGACTTATTAGTCCGTCATGGGCCCAGTAAGCACTCTGCTGTAATAGGAATGGATAGCAGGAGAAAAAGATCAGCTGGCCACTTCCTAATACCCTATGACTCTGCTAAAACTCACGTTTTTGTGGA
The DNA here is from genome assembly GCF_000690835.1 of Fulmarus glacialis. Taxonomy (NCBI): domain Eukaryota; kingdom Metazoa; phylum Chordata; class Aves; order Procellariiformes; family Procellariidae; genus Fulmarus; species Fulmarus glacialis. The sequence goes on from NW_009217456.1 coordinate 48,759, forward strand.
TAGTACTGCAGTTTCTTTCCCTCTCAGGAACAGGAGACATAGAGATGTGTAATTTGCTGACCCACTAGATCCCATGCATGGGTCCATAAAAAGGAAAGTGGTAAACTGGATACCCAAAACTACAAAGCAGCAGAGTAGCATTATGGCCTTTCTGTTAATAACATGACTACTCTGCTCTTCCCCCATGGATGTAAGTCACACAAGAAGGTATCTGTTCCCATTAATTAGCCCCAAGACCAAGTATCATGCTTTGCATTTCCAATACTATGGACAGTCTTCTATGGATAACTTTACTAATCCCTAAGAAAATGTATAGCAAAAGAAGGAAACTATATTTGAGGTTTATGAATATGAAGTTATTGCTTCACTAAAGACAAAAGCCAGCAGAACAAAGCTGGCATTTTGCTGAAGTACAAATGAATAAAGAAGACTTTTTAAGAAGCTCTGCATGAGTGGGATTGTAAGCATTACAAATTTGAAGGCTTGCTTTGAATCATGGTAAAGTGCAACAGAAAGCAGATCTACTGAAGAGAAAAAAGTGCACAAGCCAAACACAAACATAATCACCACACTTATTCCAAAGACCAATAATTTTTGTAACACATGCACAGCAGTTGTGCTTATCTGTAAAACTGCTTATACATAACTTAAAAATTTATGCAAAAGGTATTACTACATCAGCGCTGGATAAAGGAATTCTTGGATTCCCTAACTTGTTCATCAGAGAGGTGCATCTCATCTCTGCTAGAACCGTGGCAATAGCCATTAAACGTTAGCACAGACACCCCCCCTTGTCAGATAGAAGCATAGTGGAAGAATACTCAGCTGAAGACTAGGAAAACCAAGTTTGAAGTGATGTATGAGAAACTGAGTTTCAGACCATAGCGAGTGAAAGCAACAAAGAAAACACCACCTCCCCTCTTCCAGCATTTTTACTGCTGCCCCTTCACTCAGAATTTATAGAAGATGCAGCAATGATATAGGGCATTTCTTTTCATATATATACCTTAGAGTCAGCTTGATAGACCTTTTGGTCTGCTGGAATGAATAGGTTGCAATTTAGTAAAGGTGTTGATTAAGGTTCACAGTTGACTTAACATTCCTTAGCTGACCAGACCTTAAGTGCAAAATTTTGGAGTTTTCACTTTTACTCCCCAAAAGCTTAACAGAGAAGGTGAAAAACATGCTTGTTTTCTCTTTTCTTTTAAATAAAGCAACACCTTCAGGAGGAAAACTGTTCACAGGCTCAAAATATCAGCAAAGATCCAGGAACAACGAGGGAGACTTGCATTCAAACACTGACCTACTTCCTATTATAGCTTTCCTCATAGCTGAAGAACACACAGTGCTTCTTTGGTAAAACTGAAATGCTGTGGCATATGCTTCTGTAGACAAATAAAATGCTGACAGGCAATGCAGTAAACTGAGCCATGCCACTTTTTCCTCCTGTGAAAGCCCTTTAAACATCGGTATTACGTTATTCACTGGGATAATGACTGAATACTTTATAAATGGGACAGAAAGTCAATTATTCTACACATTCACCATCACAAGCAAGAGTGTAAGATCAATGTGCCTATAACCTATTTTATAAATACTTTAACAAAAAACAAACAAGAGAATTAAATTCGTAGTTTCTTAACACTTTCCAGAGCTGCTAACGTATGTACTGTAACTCACAAAAGCTATTTATAGAGGCAAGCTTCTGCACAGCATTCTTAGAAAATCGTTTTTATTAACCCTCAGATACCATGTTTGTTGAAGCCCTGAGGATGTGTTACAATTAATAATTGGTGTGAAATTTGAATTTCAACAGTGTTTTTTATTACCCAGACATAAAATGCCAGTTGACACTTTGTGATTAAGATGAAACACTAAGTATTATTTGATTAAAATCAACAAAAGAGCAATAAAAGCTACTAGTCCTAAATACCCCGGTGTTAAACGCCACACGTCACTGGGATGTGCAGCAGGCATACTTGTTGAGAAACCTGCACAGCATGGCTGTGACTTGCAAACACGCAAATTCAAAAGATCAGGATTTATTTTGAAGCAAAGTAGTACAGGTTTAATATTAATTACCTTTTTCTTCAGCAGTTTGGAAATGAACTCAATTGCTAGCATTCATTGCCTCAATTTTCATTTGCAAAAATAAAATGTTTGGGTTTGTTTGTAACGCAGAGCGTACCTTAGTTGTGCTATGAAAAATAACACAAATTCTATAGAGATCCATTTATTGGTTTATCCTAATTATTACAGTAAAACATGTTTATTGTTTTGTTGCATATATACAACACATTAAATCTACTTACAGTTGCTAAATTTAGGATTATCCCTAGATGGGTGTATTAAGCCTGAAAATGAAATTATTCTAGAATATGCTACCAAATCTCTTTAAATAACTGAAAAGTATATTCATTAAGTATTATGCTGTTCCATTGGATAACTCCTCTATTTTAAAGAAATTAATTAATAAAATTATGCGTAATGTTTAGGGGTACAACTATTAAATCTAATTAAAGAGACTTTACCAACAGTTGATTTCTGTAAATTCACACCAGTCTTTTAAAGTTAGACAGAGCATAGTTAAATGTATTTAGTAAAGAAACATGCAGAGGGAGGTTTTTTGTTAGCCTTCTAAAACTATTCTGTGCTAAATGTTTTTGCCATGTACTTAAATTTCACTGGAAATGTTTTTAAGCAATTTCCTCTCAACGCATTGTCTAAAACTACAGTATAGTACAGTAAAAATACTATCTAAATAATATGGAATATTTAGGAAATTTTGTTGAATATTTAACATTCATAAAAATCTGCAATAGCATTTTCTGCTGTACCTTGCTAAACCTGCACTTAGTCTTGCATATTAAAAAAAAAAAGGTAGCACTGAATTCTAATGAACACTCTCAATAATTAAGGAAAGACAGATGAACAAATGATTCTGAAAATAGTTTAAGTAATAAAAAGGACTAGAACAACATACCTGCAAAAAATGAATTAAAATACTATTCAAATTCTTGAATATGAAAGATATTCCAACAATTACTGAAAGATATTCCAACAATTCTGGGCATAGTATATTTTCTCCAATATGAACACTCCCGTCTAATGGTGAGGCTACACACAAGTTTCTTTTGCAAAGGTTACCAGAAGCTATTGGAGTGGATTATTGATATGTTAACTTTCTCATACGGAAGCACAAGTAGAACCCCAGTATGAAAATCTGTCACAAGAGCATATGAAATCCCAGACTATATTAGTGATTCTATGCTCCCATACCAATAATTAAGAGTGAGAATTTGCAGAACCTACTGCTTGATCAGCACAGGTAATGAATTATAATTAGAGAAGTATACTTAAAAAGCATTGGTGACAATGACTAGGTAATTTGTAGTTATACTCTCAGAGCTTAATTAATACCTTGAACTTTAGCCACGTCTGCTTCAATATTTGCTAGCTGCAACCATTATATGGTAAGGTTTGGGAAAGAGGAGCAGGCGGTTTGCACCTGTAAAATCCAGCCCCCATTGAGACCATGCCGACACATGCTGGAGCAAGTCCTATTTTGCACACTAGGGTATAGCCCAGAACAAATAGCCCTGGCTTAGCTGGCTACAAACATGCAGACTGAATCCCAAAATAGGCAGGCCTAAGTATATCATTATTGTATTTGCCGCAATATAGTGATATTTTGAAAACCTGCACCTAAACATATCTATATAAAAAGGAAGATAGAATCTGCTTTAGAAATTCAGTGTAGTTGTATAAATCAGAAGTTAATAGAAGCAGATAATTCAGCCCTTTTTACATTCAGAAGCATTTAAGAAGGTGAAAATGTAATCTGTTAAGGAAATATTTACTTTAGTTTAGTTTTAAAAACACCCACAGGGAAACTGATGATAAAAAGCAAGAACAAGTTATAACTGAGTAGATGGAGATTTCATTAGAAAAACAGATTCACTATGTGCAAATATTGTAGATGGTTGTAGACTGGTATTTAGGAAATGAGCCTTTTTAGGTTCTGCATTCCAAATGTTTTATGTGTTTTTCTTCAACTAGGTAATATATTTGCTGTAACAACTTAACATCTTATTGTTGCTTTATAACTAACAAATAACAACACTGTGTTTTGGGAACAAACACGCATAGGCACATGGTAGCATGATTCATGTGAGGACCAGAGAATAACTCAGAATCATTGGTACCTGTAACTACTCTGATGGTCCTCGTGGGTCTGGAAGGTACTCAGGAAAATTTGAAGTTGGAGGAGTCCATCAGCATCATGCTGTAAAAGAGCTGCAATTTCTAAAACAAAATCAGTCAGAGGCCAATTCAAAGTGGAGTAATTCCAACCCAAAATGAGTAAGGAGTCAAGCTGCTGGTGATGCAACCTGTGATGGCCGGAAGAACTGAATTTATATGTCTGAATACAAAAGATGTTTTCACACTATGTGTTTTCCTTTTATTTTAAGCATGACAATATTATTTATTCAATTTTTAGTAGTACGTTACTCGGACTTGACCCCAGTCTGAAATTAGGAAAGCAAAAAGAAATCTATATCTATCAGTTCACTTTTAAAGGGTAGATATTGCTGATTCTACAACTACCATAGTCAATGTTATAATTATTACAAATCTCAGACCGTTATTGTTTCAAAGGAAATTTAATAGCAGTAGTAGCCATACTGAAAACCATGACTCCAGGAACAAAGATAAACAATTCTTATTTTTTATACTTGGATTTTATTTTTATATACCTGGCTTGAAATATTGTAGCTATATTATAATCTTTGACACCCTGTCTCGTGAAAGCACCTCTCTCTCTGAATTCTGACGACAGGAGATGAGACAGTGTCTAATAGAATCCAACACCACATCAGCTAAGAACTCCACTTTTACAGCTCCTTGCTTTTATGGAGAAGTAGTGAGAGCTTTGTAAACAAGCTTTAAATGTTAAGCATGAGCATCCAAAAATAAATGCTCATCTATTCAGAAACAACAACCAAAAAAAGCTTTAAAAAGAAAAATCATTTAAGGGTTTATTTTTAAACAGTTATTTTTAAAGTGATCAGCCTTGACATCAGAACATTCTTCTGTCATCATAAGAAAAGGGAGTTTAATTCTGAGGGATCAAGCTGCTTGCTTTACTTTGAGTTCCATAATTCTTCCTTTCCAAACTTAACAAAAGCTACCAGAGTGTAACTGCTCAGCAGTAATTGACTTAAACATCTAGAGAAAATAACAATTAAAAAGGTACAAAGGGTTCCCTGCTGTACAAATACATTAAAGTAGGTAAATATGAATTCTGAATAAATGAATTCTTAATACATTCACTCTTTGAAAAGAACTCTTTTATTCTGTATACACAAGCGTCACAAACTGTTTATGAAAACAACAGTTTTGAAAAGTAAATAAGACACTGGCAAAGAGTGTGTTGTGTCCCAGTTCTGTGGCTGATCTAATAGTTGATAATTCACTTCCGTACTTTGTGGTTTCACTCTTTTAGCTCAAGTATTACAGTGGGTGGACTGAAGGGTCACCTTCAGGGAGACGTTGTATTCCGATAACTTATTTCAATGTTCATAATATCCAAAGTGGAAATACTGATGGACAATAGCATGTGATGACATATGTCAACTATGGGAGGGAAGTTTAATAAAGCAGGACATGCCATAAGGAAATCTGGCTTCAATTTCTGGCTCTGATACAGCTTTTCTTTATGTGACAAATCATTTCATCTGCCCAAATTGCTTTTCCCACAATTTAAATGGGATAATTTTGTTTACTTTTCCAGATACTGTGGGAATTAATTTATTCATATTTGGGAAAGCATTTCAAATTTGTAAAATGGGAGCCTCTGCTGGACCTTAGCATAAAGTTGACCTGTAGACTGGGAATACTTCTCATCAACAGCAAGCGGTCAGGCTCAGATATGTTTACTGCAATTTGAAACCCCTTTCATGCAACTTCTGACACAACTATTGACAGAAAATGTTTATTCCGGGCATACTGGCATTAGCAGTCTTAATTATACCAGTCTTATATGTGAACACACAAGAACAGTAACCAAATTAAATTTATTTCACTGCTACGGGATTAAATTTATGGCACCTTTGTGGTCACTAGCACAATATAACAGGTCTTTTTAACATCTGGAGAATTTCTCATTCTACCACCTATCCCTACTTCTTAGGGTCTGGAGCACAAGTCTTATGAGGAGCGGCTGAGGGAACTGGGGCTGTTTAGCCTGGAGAAGAGGAGGCTGAGGGGAGACCTCATTGCGCTCTACAACTACCTGGAAGGAGGTTGTAGCGAGGTGGGGGTTGGTCTCTTCTGCCAAGTAACAAGCGATAGGACGAGAGGAAATGGCCTCAAGTTGTGCCAGGGGAGGTTTAGACTGGACATTAGGAAAAATGTCTTTACTGAAAGGCCTTGGAACAGGCTGCCCAGGGAAGTGGTTGAGTCACCATCCCTGGAAGTTATTTAAAAGATGTGTAGATGTGGCGCTTAGGGACATGGTTTAGTGGGCATGGTGGTATTGGGTTGACGGTTGGACTCAATGATCTTAGAGGTCTTTTCTAACGTTAATGATTCTATGATTCTATGATCCCCACAGTCCCAGAGCTCCTTTTTTACCTGCTTGGTAAACACTTAAGGCTCAGGTATAACTGCCCCAACATGCGGTACCCCCTGCAAAGGTCTGAGTATAAGCTGTGAGTAGTAAAATGTAAAAATACACATAACATTTTAAAACTCTCCAGATCAAGGCTAAAGAGATTAAGGAAAAATTATATAAAGATATATTTGTGGCACATTGTGGAAACAGAACCTGAGAACTCTCCTGAATCATTCTCAGAAAAAACTGTCTCAGCAAATTCACTGGGGAATGAGTAGACCACGAAGGTTCCCTACATGCATATCCCATCAACCAAAAGGAAGATGGATTTCCTCATTAAATCATAAATAAGTTATCAGTAACTGAGCTCTCAAGAAAACACAAATTAAAATTATGACCTTTGAAACTCCGAATATACCTAGTTTAACAGCTGCTAAAGAGTAGGAAACATACAAAGAGGCTTACTGTCAAGCAGTCAAAATTACAGAATCTAATAGTGTGAATGGGCGAACCACTTCTCCTGATATCACAGTTACGTGCTGCTAAAAGAGACAGTTTAATCCTAGATTAATTTTTATTCCAAATAATTGGAAGAAAGCTCTTGATAACAGTCTTGCATTCCTGGCAAGAATCCAGATGGTCTCAGGTAAAGCATTTATCATTCACACGGCACTTCCGCTATCTATTTAGAAGAAAGCATGACTATTTTAATCGACTGAGGTTGTATTTCTATACCACCAGTATTACATTCACTTAGCCGAAACTAACATAAGTTGGTATGATTTAAGAAGGAACCATATGTTCTCCTTGTAAAAAAATAATCTAAGTATTTATAATTACAGTCTTTAAAGAAAACAACTAATTTTGAAAACAAACAAACAAACCTGTACCCCAACCGAAATTTCAAATTCTTTTTTTCCCTCCAATCACTTTAGAAAAAGTGAGATTAATCCAAATCAGTTTACTCATATTTCATTATCTTGAAAGACCTTGCTTTTGCCACTGGTTAACAGCACATATGTGGACAGATCAACTTGTGTTCCCTATTTGTTTATCTGTCTAAATCCAGAAACGATGACTAAGGAAAAGAAATAGCCACAGTTCCAGTGTGCATGAGTTTTAGCCAGTTTGCCAGGAAATACGGGTTCAAAACTGTCGCTGCTATTTCCTATTCTCTCTAAAATAGTAAATGGCAAGAAGCATCAAAAGAACAAAGTGCTCACTGAAAAAAGGCCAGCTCTGGTGCAAATCCAATGCCGTTAAATTATGGAGTGGCAGTAATGAAGTACAGATTGTCACCTGCTGCTGTTTTATTCTCAAAAACTGAAAACAGCAATTAATTAATTCTAAATTAGAAACGGATGTTCCAGTCACTGAAGGGTTGCAAATATACACACCACAGAAAAGGCAAAGCAAAAACATCAGCACAGGATGGCATCCTACAAGTTGCTGCTGCTGTTGTAGGGAAGAAGGAAACAATGGCCATGAGCAGCAGAGGTGTCACAAGATGTGCACTAATAGATGCTAGTGTAACTGCCGATCAGGACTGAACAACGAAAAAATAATCAACCCTTTCTACAAAGTTCAGAAGAGAGGGAGATACAGAATGCTCAGCAGCACAGTTTGCCTGAAAACGTCTAGACCATTGAGCCCCAACAGAGACCACGACGATGGATGTATCTACTTATCTTTTTTGTCTACAATGAACACCTAAAAATCCAACACAGAGCATTCCCTATGCTGCTCTTTGGTTTGTTTGGTTAAAAAATATTTTGAATTCTGTGTTATATTAATGGTGATTTTTAATTAGCATTTTATTTTATGCCTGAGTTGGGGTATTGAACCTGTAAGGTATTGCTGGTCAAAACCCTGTATCCTGGTGGCACAAAGTCCTTTAGAATCCTGACAACTAAGGAAGCAGACCTCTGTGAGATGTCCTGCTCTGAAATATCACTAAATAATTCTAACACTCCCAAAATGAAAAGATAACTTCACATCGAACAATCCTCAAAATATTATTTTTTAATGTCTCTATATGATTATCTTATCCAGCTAAGAGCACTAAAGTTCTCAAGAAAAGAAGCAATCTTTGGCTGTGTATTTATTATGCTTACAAAATGTGATGAGACAACCTTTATCCAAAGGATGATGTTGGACATCCTTCACTGTGCTGTGAAGCAGCAGCAGTAGAGTAGCTCACCATATACCTTGAATTTAACCTGCGTACACTCATCCCATAGGGAAATACTGAAGTGGGCCAAGGCCTGATCCTAAAAGCTGGGAGAGGATTCAGTTTAAGGAGCAGAGTCTCATTCACTCTCTGTCCTCCCTTTCCATTACGTTTTCTGTGGCTTTTGTCTACCATCAGTCCAAATTATTGCCAGGGAATAATAAGAAAAAAGAAGGACCTAAAATTCCTACAGCTGATGTCCTCCTGCCTTGGATTCTGAACAGAGCAAGAGATTCTCATTTTAATTCAGTGAAGCAGAATTTATATAAAACTTCAAACACTTAGTTTAGAGTTATTTGACCACATCAAATACTTAATCTGAACCTAACAGAAAAAGTCCAAAGCACAGTCTTGGCTGTACAAAGAAAATGGAGTAATTTAGAGAAAGTACTAGAAGCCTGTTACATTCTGGGGAGTATTTTTAGGATGTAGCAATGCTGGGTAGCAGGGATTAACCTGCAGATTTTCCTCATTACATCACCTGCTTTTGGAAATTCTGTCATTTACAGAGCTCTGTCACCTAGTAAACCCCACCACCATAAGCTCGAAAGAAACCCTAGATGATTTAGATAATTTTAATTCTTTCTAAAAATTTCCAGATCCTTAGCAACTCATTAATGGATTTCAAGTTGTCCTCAGTTTTAAGGGCTGTGCATACTGGTGATTTATGTTCTGTAACACTGAAGAAAAATAAGATAAACGCACCATCATTCTGTTACTTTCCTTCCTTAGAGTACATCCATCTAAAAAAGACCATATTGAATGGATTTTTTCCTTGTTTTTTAATGTAAAATACTTCAGCTGTTTTTTTTGAAAGAAATACCCATACACCAGCAGCCAAACTCCCATGCACAACCTAGATGCAACAAAACCTTATATAGGCAATATAGGGCACGAAAAAAATCAGGGAAATATTTCAGTTTTAAGCTTTTGTTGATTACAACAGATGACAAAGTTTTGAATCAGTACAAAAATAGTAACTATGTCTTGGTTTGTTAGAACAACAAACTCCTAAACAATGATATGTTTTCCGAGTGCCTGAGCTAGTGATACCATCAGCTGAGAATCTGATGACTCAGAACACTGTCAATTTTGTTTGCCGACATTGTTAAGCTCAGTACCCTATGTCACCACTTCTGAGTAGTTTATCTATAGCAAGCCCCAAGAATGCTAACTTTATTATTCAAAATCAGTAGCTACGCCCAAATATTTAGGAAGAAATGTCAGGTTTCAAACACACTGGAGTATTTCTCATAACTTAAAATCAACCCTACAGCTGGAGGCAGTATAAATTCACTACCTAAAGTGGAATTACTTGCATGAAAGACGTCTTACGTCATAGGCAAGGCAGCGGGTCTGGGCTGACCCATCTGAGCGACTGCTGCCTCGTCCCGAACGCAGCTGCTCGACAGGCCCTGCCGGCCACGGTGGAGCGACGAAGGGGAGCCCAGCTGCTCCGCCGCCTCGCAGAGCCCCGCGACTCCCGCTGGGTCCTGCGCCGCTCGCTTACAGCACGTGCTTCCCTGCAATGAGTTGTTTCCTACTTCACCCACAGAGCCAGCCTAGCAGGTGGCCAGTGCAGAATCTGGGAACCAAAAAGCGTTGCCCCTCCTCCTTCCCAGTCAGGCCATAGAAGAAATTATTCTACCTTAGGTCATCAGAGAGCTGTGGATAAAAAGCGAGACGCTTGCCTCCCACACCACCCAGGGTTCTGCCCACTTCTGGGTTTCAGCAGTGTTGGCTCTGCACTGCGGGGCTAGCTATCCTTGTTGGGCTCTTCGGTGTAACTCGCATTCCTTTTATATTTTGTGCAAAAAGTAAGACAAAACATGGCAGAGAAAGTATGTCAAAATACACTTTGTGGTCTCTTAACCGTTCGGAAAGAGGAGTATGTTCAACCCTCAGGCTGCAAACCATGAGCATCACTGTAATATATGCTTCACTGATATATGTGATAACATTCTCCCTATGCATCACTTTTTATTGTAGCTGGGGAAGGGAAGAGGAGGAAGCTAAAGAAATCCATTTAAAAGAATTGCATATTTCTTTTAGCTGCTGATTTTCCTGACAGTTACTAATGAAATACTTCACGGTCCTGTTCTTTTTATGTAAAATATACTCCCAAATACAATCTCTTCCTTCTTCAGCCTTCTCATTTATTTTATACACATGGACAATTATACACTTACATCTTCCTGGTACCTCACCATTTTCTCTATCAGACCAATTTATGGTGAAAAGCAAGGTTGTTGAGATAACACGGATGGGCAAGATGGACAGATGAGTATGAACTGTATATCCACCCTTTCACAGTTTCCTCCCTGCCCCCACCCCCCAATCTCCCGCTCCATCTTCTAATCTTTGTTTCTCTTAAAAAATAAATGTCACACATTTTTCATTAAGTAGTATAGAAAGAAACTTACCTTTCCACATCCGTTTGTCCCTCAGAATACTCTCCTCCACAAGGATAGACTGACAAATGAGAAGTCTTACAAGTAAGGAATCTTCCTGCCCCTCTTACATATAGATTTGCATTCTGCCTTTCATCACCTCTAGCCTCTACCAGTGTCAAAAATGATTGATTGGCTGTTGAAATATTAATACTTTCATCTCCTCTTCCATTTTGGTCTTTTGAACTGATGTAAAATGAGATCACAGCCCAATACTGCAGGTGACACATGACATAAGCTGTCACATCTCCTGATTTCCTACTTCTTTAATCAATTGTTCAAGAATGTCCTTAGGAAGAGCTTCTCCACCTGGACTCAAGAACTGAAGCTGCCCTTCAGGCTGGGAGGAACATTCTACAAGTCTTTTCCTAATTAATTCCCTTCACTCTGTGCGCGTTATCCGTGGATAAAGCCACCACCAAACAAACTCAACTACCACTTCTCAGAGACCACTCGGACATCCGCCAATATTTTAGGTACCCTGCATTCTCTCGACCAAATCAAAATACACCTCGATCTCTCTAAACATCTGCCTGTTCATATCTAGCCACCAGCCCTGTCTCCTTCCTTAATCTCTCCAAGTACTATCCTCACCCTGCTATTATGCAAGCTGATAGTTGAGGCGATGCTTTTTATTTGGGTCTCCTTCCAGTTCTTTGTATTTGAATCATATCTAAATGCTTTCTTTGTCATTGCCCCACGATTTATATTTTCCCACCCTTCACCAAGCGTATTCCCATTTGGGATCTGATAATGTCACATTTCTTCATTGCACCTTCTACTTCTCTGGCCTTTTTCTTTCTCATTTCTTCAGCAAATACAGTTTTACCACATTCACAACTGCTCAGAGTGCACCTGCAAGGACCCAAGCTCTTTGAATCACCATCTAACCCCCTTTCTAAGTTCCTCCCACTAACACCTGCTTCTCCATCCTATTAAATACCAACTATTTGTCTTCACTTCATGCCCTATTTCCACTTGACCATTTCTCATTTTTATCAGCTCTTACCTCCAACTGGCCAATATTACTTTCCTCCATCATTCACTTGTAAAATTCCCAAGTGCTGTTGTCTAGGGTGCTAGTTCATGCTCACACTTACCTAGCACTGTGGTAAAATAAATAATGTTAGTTCTATGGCATCCATTGAGGATTGCCATGCAGATGTAATAGAACAGATCTCAAACTAATTTAAAAAAAAAAAGTCAAATTGATTGTTCCTTGCCCATTTCCTGGCAAATATGTCCTACTCTTCTTTTTTAAATCTGATATTCCAACCACTGCTGGCAATCCATCATTGATCATCTAAAACTTCCCATTTTCTTTTGCATCATAGGCAGGTATGCTGTATTTGGTTAGGTGACAGCCTGTGCTTACCTGATGATGGGTTCATTAAATATTGCTCATTCACCCACCTCAATACTGGTTGCTTTTATTATGAAGCCTTTTCAACTGAAATAAAGACAAGCTATTTTCAGTTAAGAATTTGAAAGTCACATTGTAAATGACAGCAAATATTTTAAAACACTTGAAAATCTTGTATATAATACCTTATAACCTTCTAGAGGGTTATGTTTACAATAAACTATTAGTCTATGTGTACTGAATTATTTTGAAATATTTTTAAAGATTTTCATAACTTAAAGATTTTCATATTCTACTGCACTGCCTGCAGCAATATCTCAAAATCCCTCCTTCTTTCACTCTTAACTTTCTTTCTCCATTATAATCCCGACTCAGACTTACATCTTTGCATAAGGAAATGGTTGCAATGATCTTTTCATTTGTTACCTCCAGCCTGGACTATTGCAATTCACACAAGCAAAGGCAACAGGAGGCCTGCATGGATGAACAAGGAGCTCCTGCCAAAACTCAAGCACAAAAAGGAAGTGTTCAAGAGGTGGAAACAGGGTCAAGGTGACCCAGGAGAAACACAGGGACACTCTAGAAAAGATAAAGCAACCCAGAATTGAGTCTGGCAAAGGGAAATGGAGGGCAAAAAGGGCTTCTACATGAGCAGCAAAAGGAAGACATGGGAAAATATGGGCCTGCTGCTGAATGGGCACGAGTCCTGGTCACAAAGGATATGGAAAAGGCGGAGGTACTCAATGTCTTCTTTGCCTCGGTAAAGAAGGGAAGACTGGTCTTCAGGAATCTGAATCCCTGCAACTGGGGGAAAGTCTGGAGCAATGAAGACTTTCTCTCAGTGGAGAATGATCAGGTTAAGGAACACTTAAACCAGACACACACAAGTCCATGGGACCAGACAGGATGCAACAAAGAGTGCTGAGGGAACTGGCGGATGTTGTTGCAAGGCCACTCTCAAAATTGTCTTTAAAAAGTCACGGTGATTGACAACTGACAACTGAACAACTGAAGAAAGCAAACCGCACTCCTATCTTCAAGGAGGGCAGGAAGAAGGATCTAAGGAACTACAAGCAGGTCAGCCTCACCTTGATTCAATCTGACCACAAGAAAATACTTTTTTTACTGTGAGGGTGGTCGAACACTGCGACAGGTTGCAGAGAGATGTTGTGGAGTCTCCATCCTTGGAGATACTCACCTAAACACACACAATCCTGGGCAACCTGCTCTAACTGATCCTGCTTTGAGGAGAGAAGTTGGACTAGATGATCTTCAGAGATGCCTTCCAAACCCAGTCAGGCTGTGATGCTGTGAAATATTGACCTTATTTAAGAGTGAATACCAAGTCCCAAATATAAGCACTTTTCCAGACCATCTTTCTACACAGTAATTCGGAACTATGTATCTTCCATTACATGCTACTGGTTTTCATTTGTCAAATCTTAGGCCAAGCATCCTCACTTTCAAAGCCCTCAGTGGACGTGACTCTAGCTACAAAGGTATCTACTTCTACCAGAACAAAGCATGTGGTTTTTTCAGCAGAGCTAAGAAAACTGGCACAAAACATGGGACAGCAAGTGAAGACATTCACAGTGGAGGGAGTCTGGAACAAACTTGCAAATCGAACCAGATTAAAAATGCCTCGTTAGTTTTAAAACATAACAGAAAATTGCTCCTCAGGCTACAGCTTTCCTAGCATTATGAAGAAATTATACAAAAGAGAACCCTATTTAACTTTTACTTACAAAAAATACATCAAAAAGACATTCAGAATTGGGAAAAGCACCATTCCATGAGAAAACCTGCTGGTATTCCAAAACTACTTAAACCACAGTATGAAAGCAGCCCAGAAGGTACTTTAAGAGATTTGATGCTGCCTGCTGGCAAACAGCTATCATGGTGGAACAGAAGCTGGTATGGGCTCCAGAGCTGGCAGCTCTGAAATTATCACTGCAAGATTTTATCTTCTTCATCAGGGCAGATTTTGCCTGACTCCAAAATCTGGGGTTGTTTTCAATTAAGGCATTAAAAAATGAGGGCAAAAATTTTAATCAAGAAACTTATTTATCCTATAGCCAAAGAATACTATGTGGATTAATCATTTCTGTTCACATGCTTTTGTTGTTTTTGTCAGAGGCAGGAGAGTTAATAGCATATTTGGGCATAAACAGTGAGCACATGACAGTTGAGATGCTCTAAAAGACAACTCATGTATGACCTTATTTCAGACTAAGACTTGGATCCATTTAGCTGATTTAACAGTGCCACAACAAACAGTGTGGATAATTTCCTGCTTTGTCTTAGGTAGGAGAAGCTGGCAGCTATCTACAGAATGAATCAGAGATTTTTCAGCATTACCATTTGGGGCACAACAAGTGCAGCAAGTATGACTGAGCTTTCTTTCCCCTTTTGTAAACCCTTAAAAAATTACTGTAATTATTTTTCAGTAGATAGCTAAACAGATAACTAAAGCTACTGTTACTTAATAGGCCTATTTTTCAAACACAGTTATTTTTATTTTGTACACCTACATTTTTCTTTAGAGTTAAATCAGAAATACAAAAGAAATAATTATTGAAATCATGTAACATAATAAGCCAATGAGAACAGATACTGTGAATTTATACTTCAACTGAGGACAAAGTAACAGCATCCATAAGAATGATTTAGCAGTTTAAAAGGATGTGGTATTTCTTAAAAGCAAAACAAAAGCCCCAATACCCTGATAGGAAAACCTATTAATATTTAATGCAATATTCTCCAGGCTTCTTTTTTGTCAAACTGCTAAACTTTAATAAAACCAAATTAATATTTTCAGTGAAATAAAAGTTATCTCCTATTACTCTAGTAGACACTTAAAAATAGTCCAAATGAAATTGGCAGCTGTGTATAAAAACTCATTTAATTTTCACAAAAGCTTTTAAGTACTGTTGCAGTGAGAAATCAATACTACCTAGCTGACATAACAGTGAAATAGTTGGGTACAAAGTGAAAAAAACAAGTGCAATCAAAGTAAATGAACTGTGATCATACCAAGTGCCTAGCAAAATTAGCTTTAATCTTGGGAATATTTATGAAGTATATGTGTAATTTTTCATGATAAAATTTCACCTATGGTTCAAGGCATACCAATAAAACACTTTTTGATAGGTACACAAAACAGTTTGATTGGAATTACATATTTAAAAAGCAAACTTATATTAGAAAACAGATGAACTTCACAACCAAACGGAATGTTTCTGTCTCAAATTCTGGTTTCACATCTGCTTATTAGGACTGTCTCCTGAGTGAATTAATTATCATTAAGGAACCACACACATTGTATCCAGTCCTATTAATAATATATTTTAAAAAAACCCTTCAGGTATCTCGGCAGGCATGGCAAAATTAGTATTTAATATTTCTCTATTGAACTAATTAGGATGAACATAAAATATGAAATACAGGATTTGTAAAAATATTTTCTTATGAAATTACACATAATTATAGTCTTTTTCAGCTATGTGTGCCTTTTAATATGGTACTTAATCTCTATTCTCTTCTATGAAAAATGTGAAATAATAGCAGGCCTTATAAAGCTTTTCTTGTACCAATGAGCTGAAGAAATCTCATCTGTAGTTAATGCAATATTCCCTTTGTATTCGTCATTAAGAACACATTTGTAGTGTATAAGTCGCACTAATTAGAAATTGCATAAATATTTTCTATACATTTTTCACTACAGTTTCCATATGCCAGTAATTTCAAGCCTCACCAAATAATTTTGGGTCTGTTAGGATCAGTTTGACCTTTTTGTATATGTATTCCCTCTTTC